>NW_009951797.1:186425-194461 GCF_000747805.2 Chaetura pelagica | reverse complement strand
CCCTTCTCTTCCGTCCATGGCCGGCGTAGAGGGAGGACTCTGTTCATCTATCACCGTCGATCATCAGGATGGATCTCTTGTGACCCCCATAACTCTCTGCTTTCTCCAGCAGCAGCTCTGGGATTCCTTGGGACTCTTCCCAGTTCAGGGAAGTGCTGTGGGAGTTGCTGGGGTGGGGGGAGGCGAGAGGCTTTTGCCCATACCTGAATATATCTGTATATAATTGTATATATTTTCTTGTATCATTCATTAGTGTTTTAATTAAAGCTGTGTAGTTTAGTTTTCAATCCAGCCAAGTCTCTCTCTTTTTCTCTCTCTCCTTCCCCACCTGGGTGGGGGGGAGGGGATCGAGAGCATTGTTGTCGGACCTGAGTCAAACAGTGGCACCATGCTTTGCCATTGTGTGGGTGCACAAGAAGCTAGAAGAGGACACAGATATTCCATAACCTATGGGATATTCCATAAAAAAAGGGATATTCCATAACATACGACATCATGCTCAGTACATAGAACTGAAGGAAGAAGCAGCAAGGGAGGGACATATGGAGTAATGGCATCTGTCTTCCTAAGTAACTGCTATATGTGATGGTGCCCCATTTCCTGGAGATGGCTGAACACTTGCTTGCAGATGGGAAGTAGTGAATTCATTCCTTACTTATGTACACCATTTCTGCCTTACCTATTAAACTGTCTCTATCTTAAACCATGAGTTTTCTCACTTTTATCCTTCCAATTCTCTCCCTCATCCCACCAGGGGGAGTGAGCCAGCAGATGTGGTGCTAAATTGAAGGCTGGGATTAAATCACAACAAATTCTTAACTGTGTCCTATTCTAATTGCTTAATAGTTGGTACAGTCCTGAGTAGCCAGAGACAAAATTAACATACTGTTCCACACTGACAGAGAAGTTTGTCAAAACTTCATCAAGGACACACTCCATCTGTCCCAGACATGATTCTTTCCATAGAGTGTTCACAATACTAACTGCTGAAGCAATCGCATTCTGCACAAAGAGCGTGATACAAAGCAATACTGACACATTTCAGATACAAAAATTGTGTGCCCAAATCTCAAATAGATATAATACATGCACAAATCTGATCCCAAACCTGTTCAAACATATGAGAAGCTTCAGGTTTTTTATATTTCATTGCAGAACTGTAGGCATTCTAAAATCTATTACTGAAAAAACCCAGACTACTCCTCATCTTTGCTAAACAGACCTCCTCTCCAGATACTCCTCTTTTGCCCAAGACAGTCTGAAATTTGTAGAGTAAGAGACCAAAGACAAAGCATGTCCAAAAGCCACAAAGCACAAGACAGTCTTGCATGACACCAAAGCACTGAGCACCAAAACTACAGAAACCACAGCCTGTTTCATAGACCATGACCAGAGTAAATAGGCTTGGAATTGCTTATCCAGTGATTAACACACAAACACTCCTACAAGCAGAGCCTCAAAACCTAGGTCTCCTCCTCTCAAGCTGCATGCCTCACTCTGAAACAAGCTCCAGCTTGCTTTATCCCCTTGAAATGTATTTCAGAAATGAAGCTTCTCTCTCTGGTAATTCTGTCAGTTAATTCTGAAGCTTCTGTCTAAGCATGCTAGAGGTAATGAATTTCATTCTCCAAGTTATCATTGCAGCATCTCAAAGCCTGTAAGATATGACCCGAATTCCCTCCACATCATTCTAAACATGAAACCTCTGCATATTTTTCATTGACCAACAGGACAGGTATGTTAGTGAAGACCTGCCTAAAGACGTTACTGGATTAATTTATCTCCTATAGTTTATCTCCATTATACACAACTTACATAACAACTTAGCTGGAGCCAAAAGTCTCATCCTTCTCAAAAAGTCTGGTTGCCTTTGGGTGTAAACCTAAAGCTCTCAATACCTTCAAAAATGTGTTATGCCTCAGGTGTTGAATATGATCCAAGAATAGCAGAAGGAAACATTCTCCCTGAAGGTGCTGAACACACACAAAGACTTAACTCAGTTTGCTAAATAGAGCCACCAGAACCTATCTGCTATACTCATTATAAAATACACAAATATATTTAAAATTTATAGAGACATACTTGGCACCCATTACAGTTCCAAAAATGTCTTCCTTTGCAGGTGGCAGAAAGGGGGTTTTCTTTTAGTCCTCCGTTTTACCCAGAACAAAAAATTATTTGAATTAATGGAACAGAATTTTCCTTCTATTTGCTCAGCAGTTTCCAAAGCAATAGGTCTATGCAATTATTCTTTCTGCTTTTTCAACAGAGGGATCTATCCTAGGGCAACAACTGTGTGGCAAAGCTAAGCTTTTTCAGCTCAATTCACTATTCTGCTGAGGGCTTTCCTTTTCCTGGGATGATATCTACAAATTTCCTTAGTTCTCTTTATCCTTCAAAAAACTTGTTCTTTTGCTAAAGGTGTGAAGCAATTTTAACCCAGTGATGGATATTGTTGTGTGGTTTTTTTCTGGTCTTAGCACAAGTTGTGTTATTTTGCCTTTCCTGTGCATTTAATGCGTATGTTCAGTGCATAGAAATTCAGCTCCATGAATCTAAAGAAGATTTATAGTCTTTTAGCCCTTCAGAGCCTCTGTTTTTTCTTCTATTGCTAGAACACCATTTGTGGCAGTATATTAAGACTATGTATGAGCATCTAACCTAAAAAGCCATCCAGTTTGCTTTTAGATCAATAGCTTATACATCTTCTGTTGCTGCTTACAGCTGCTATGAAAAAAAAATAAATAAAATCTGACAATGAATGCCCCCTTTTTCCTTTTTTTTGTGCTCATTGTACAGGTGATGACAGACTCTCTGCCCAGCTGTAGTTCTTGCACATTTTTCCGTATGTTCAGGGCATTGGGAAATAGCTTCAGCTGGTGACAGTTGCCACAGCAGAGACCATTTTTTTGGAACTTGACTTCCCACAACAGCTGTGCTTTCATTTGTCTTCAATTGCTACCTGCACATACTGAGGATTGCTGCTCCACAAGCTGGGAGTTATCCTGTCAGCACTCACCATAATCAAATATTTCGGCATCATGTTCACAGAAATACCCATCACATTCATGAGATCGGTGGGACTGCTGGCTCCAAGAAGATAACAACAACCCAGCCTTCCAGATTGGCTTCAAAATTGCCAAGTGTAAGAAAAAAGCAGTCATCTTTTACATTCTGGGGCTGACGGGAGGTGTTTTTGCTTTTAGCATTCAAGGACTAAATCTTCCAAAACAACAAATGAGAGGTTCAGGTAACTGCCTGATTCAGGGATATGAGAAAACCAAAACCGATGTGCAATTTGGAGCTTTTTATATACACTACGCTGCCCTTTTTTACTAGACAAATACAGAAAGTTGAGACACTACTTCTGATGATCCACAAAGGAAAATAATCAAAAGAAATCCAAATATGGCTCATATTTTCCATAAACAGGACTCCTGTTTCCTATTTTGCAATATTCCTACCAGACCTTTCATCAGAAGAAAGACACCAATTCCAAGTATCTTGTTTTCCTTTATATTCAGGTCAACAATTGGCAATTAATGTTATCCTCAGCTGGAATATATAGTCTTTGTTTCATGGAACATAATAGAGTAGTAAGAGAAACCTGTCCAGATTTTCCATGCCTTACATAATGTGCTGTCATAGATACCAACAACTACATCATTTTTTCATACTATAGGAAACAAGATACAAGAATATTTTTCTGTTGTATTTTCACAACTTTGCAATTTGTTTAGCATGAATTTGCTAGAAAAGCAAAGGCCAGCTGATTCATATTTCTAATTATTATTTTTTTTTAAATCAATAAAAATAGGTATTATCTGTCTTTCCATCCTTTGGAGCAGACTGCAGCATGGATGCAAGTCTGAGCATTGTCTCAGCTACATATGGCAACAAATCCTTCTAGTAGTAGGCCTTTGTTTCCATAGCAACTGTCTAATAATTTGCCAGATAAAATGTATGTGATAAACAAGCCTAGAAATCATTGCTGACTCACATTAGAAGAAATCCTATACATTTTGTGCACTCTCAGAGGCAGCAGCTGCAAACTGCAGATCTGAGGTTTCGTATTTCACGTTAGAAGGTACTCAATCTTCTCTAACAAGTAATAGGATTAAGCAATTTCCCCAAGCATCATTGAATATTCAACACAACTCATTTTAATGTGATCAGGATAAAGGCAACATCCTTTGCATCTGTCACCACACTACACATTCACAATTAATTAAGAAATGCATCTGCAAGCAGTGCCTCATTTAAAAGGGCTTATTGAAGGAAGGAAAAATAAATAAAAAGCAGTAAAACACACAAAATTAATACAATTTTTAAATTGCTTTAAAAAACCCAATAAAACAGACAACAAAATTAAACAAAAATCCTGAGCTATACCACAGTTCCTTATTGGCCTTTCAGTTTATTTCTTGCAGGTTGTTTTTTGTAAAGCCAGTGCACACAATCATACTGCGCATCACAAGCAAGTAGAAGCACAGTACATTTACCCAACTGGGACATGGCAACACGGCATAGCCTGGTGACAGGGGAAGCTAGGTGGAAAAATTAATTCCTCTCACTCAGTATCTTCAAAAAATAACACTCCAGTGGAGCAAGACTGTCCCAGGTAACAGTTGTGCACCACTGAAGAATAGAGTTGCCTGGAAGGTTGGGAAACACGTATTCCAAAAAAGAAATAATGGCAATGTCCAAAGCATTTTGAAGAAAATAAGGCTGATGGTAGTATCTGGCAAAGCAGCACAGAAGTCCTCAGATGTCCAACAATCAAGTTCATCTGAGTGGTACCTGCTGCCATCTTACCATACCACCACTGGACAAGGTTTAGGTCCTAACACAAGCTAAGAGCAGCCCCCATAACCACTGCTACCTCATGGGGAAACATGTTTTTCCATTTTGTTCTGCTAATGCTCCTATTACACTTTTCCAAAACCTGTTTGTTGGGGTTTTTTTACCCCTTTCGACATGGAATCCAACCCCTACTCCATACAATACTGCTGGCCTCAGCAAAATTAAGAATCAGTGAGGTCACTGACATGAGTTGCAACTCAGGAGAGCTCCCTTCCAGTTCTGTTCAGCTTTTTGAGTGTGAAAATCAAACTGTAACACACTTACACAAAACCAGTAATATCTTGCATTTAAAATCAGCAGCTCTGAAATTCTTTAACCTTTAATACACAAGAATTCAGATTAGATTATCACTGCATTACCATTTAGCTTTAAAACTTGTGCACCTTTTAAAAAAATCATATGCATTTCAACCTGAAAAATCTAGTTTATAATCCTTGGTGCCTGCAATTACAGTTGCATAAATTATTAGGAATCCATAACAACAAATACGTTTCTCAAGAGTTTAGCTGAGTTTTGCTTAGACAAATTTATTGTTTGTGGTAAAAACCATACATAAACAACGTAATTTTCCTGTGAATTTCAGAATCATCTCAATGCATAATGTAAAGTTATGTGAAACTCCAGAACTTAAGACAACACAGACCAAAGCCAGTAAACAAAACATGAGGTTTTGCAGTTTTGATCAGTCCCTTCAGAAAAGTATCACTAAAAAATTAAAACATAAAAAAAATATTTTTTTTGGAAGTACCCATACTGCACATAATTAATTTGATTTTTCTTCTGAATTAAACAAAATCACTATATATATACTCTATTTCCTAAATGTCTACTTGCATAGATTAGCACTAACAAAAATCAAAAGGAAATACACTTTATCAAACTTCTAGTTCCTGTTTTGAAGTATACTTTTTATATGATACAAATAGCAGCCCTAAATTAAGTTACTTATTTTAATTATATAGATAACTTAGAAATTTTATCTTATTTTAAAATCTATGCTAAAATCAGCATGAAGTTTAATTGCCAACAAGTGAATCTCAATGTAACTTTTATATAGAGTACACTGAGCTTTTTACAGGAGTCGTATAGAACTCAGATAACCTGCTCTATTGTTAGATGTATTGAGTATCTTTGTAATTGTTTCCACTTTATAGGGAAAATGACAGACTATTAAAAAAGCAGATAGAAAAATGCAAATATGGAAGTACTATGCATTGAAGGCTTTGACTTAGATTATTCACACAACTTATTAGTGAGCAAAAAGTTGAATTAGTTCTCTTCTTCAAGAGGTGATTTTCATCTTTCCCTCTAAAGTTCAAGTGTTTGTTCCTCTCATATCCCTCTGAAAGCAATACACTGGAATCAGCCTTCTCCCTTTGATCAGAAAACCTGTGAACTGATGCTTAGACACAAATTCTAAGTGAATCCCATCATCTTTCCATAGTATCATTTAAAACACACATCTACTCTCTCACATATGTCCACAAATCAAAGGCTTGGCCTGTCATCCCACAGATTAAAGGTGCTACCAAATGCATTCCTGTACGTTTCAAGACCAAATATTCTCCATTAAACAATGCATAACTTCTCTCCAAAGGCGAGATCAGTTATTTGCATTGCATTATATTTGGTTTGCTCATTCAGTTGCAATTGTATCAGCTTTCAGCACCACCAAAATATTTAATATTTATAAAAATAATTACAGTCAAATACTGCCCTAACAAACTCAATTGAAGCTTCTGCTACTTGAACAGTGGCTCCTGACTCTTGGAAATGAAAAGGAAAAAAAAAACTTTGCCATGCTAACATATCAAAATCTTTTCAACACACCTACATTTCACTGTCCATCTTCAAACTACTTTTGTAGGTGAATAAGGCATTTCCTATACAGGGACATTTTATGACAAGCTCATTACACTACGTCTGTCTACCAAAGTGTGTGCTTGACAAATCATTTTACAGTACAATAAGTAAGGTAGAACACTTCATAACCAAGCATATTGCCTTGGATTGTCAACCACTGTCAGCTAACAGCTGTGTTTTGCAAGAATTCCCTCTGAGATATTTCTTGTATCTCATCTCCAGCAAGCCAGAGGTTCCCCACAACAAGGTGGTTCCACCTGTTGTCATCCATCCTCACACATCCTGTCACTTGTCAATAAGCCATCATCTCACTCCACTTGTTTCTAGTTGGGATCAATGTCCTTTATGTTGCCATGAACAGAACATGTGATATTACAATCCTGAAACATTTAAATCTTTGAGATCCTGTTTCAAGCATTAGTTCATGCATTTGAGCATGTGGGCTTAAGGCAAAAATGAGGCAAGCAGACTGTTTCATTTGCATAGTAAACCAGTAGGAAATATGGGAGACAGATTTATTACTGAGTTAGCTTGCAATAAGCATAAGAGGAGCTCAAAAAGGGCAGAAGTTTATCTTAATATTGAATATTTTTTACCTATTTTGGATAACTTCAGAGGTCTGGTAATCTAAGCCAATGAGACCTCTCCACAGTACACAACTATTTTGAACAGAATATTTTTTTATTCCTAATGAATTGTGACCACAGGAAGCAGAATGAGAGAGAAAAAAACGAGTGTTCTAGACAGATGATTTTGGCATTATAAAACACAAATTAGATTCCTCAGATTTCAAATATACCCATCTATTGTAAGTTAGAAAGCTGTAGTAATAGTGAGGTCTAACTGGATGAGACTAAAAAAGAAAACAAGTGGGAGGGAGCCAAGTTTCATCTTACACATCTAACATCCACAGCAGCTTTTCCAGATGTGATTACATGCCATAGCAGCTTCCCATTTTCAAGCTCATCAGGTAACTGTTGTGGTTTGGGCCCAATACAACAACAAAGAAACAGCCAAATGGCCACTCACTCAACTCCCCACGCACACACATACTGGGATGAGGAGGACAAAGCTCATGGGTCAAAAGACAAAGAGGGTTCTTCACCAATTAAGGTCACAGGCAAAAAAGACTCAACTTGGGGAAAAAATAATTTCACACTAATCAAACACAGGACACAGACAATACAAAAAGCAGCACTTAAATACATTATCCCTACCTCTCCTTTCTTCCCAGGCCCAAATAACTTTGTTTCCAGTTTCTCTCCCTCCATCCCCCCAGGGGCACAGGGGGCAGGGGATGGGGTTTAGAG
>NW_009951797.1:152485-185945 GCF_000747805.2 Chaetura pelagica | reverse complement strand
TTTCTTTTAGGCTCACTCTGCTCAGCTCTTATCTCAGTTCTTTTGTACGTTAATCGCAGAGGCCCATCTATTGTCCCTCTAATGGCTCCTTCACAGGTTTTGGAGCAAGGGGAGCTGCTTTAACATAAGCTTACTGCACGGCAGCTCATCAAGGCTTTCCAGTGTGTCACCATTAATACAGATGACCTCCCAGACCGCCCACTCTCTCAGAGAAGGAATTCCTGTATCTACAGTGTTCCATTTTCTGGGTCGGCATTCAGTGTCCTCTCTGTGGGGATATCATGCATGGCATGAGGGGATATCGGCTTTTGACAGCCATTAAAAGGCGGTGCAGCTGTGTTCCTGTACCAGGTTTTAACTGTAACCCACCCCGGTACACATTCAGGTACACCGCTATTACCAAGAACAACAGGCATTCCCGGAGCCTACGGACTCTGGCATGGTGAAATTGCCAGAGACAGGAGTGGAGTAATTTTCTGAGACACTAGAGAAAGGAACCAAGTAATTTTGCATGATAAAAAAACCGTGAAATGGCTCCTGACCACTTTAAACCGATCTGCAGCCCAACTCCCCCAAACAGCAAGTAATACTTGACAACAGAAAGTAAAAAAACATGAACAGACAACAAAAAACCCAGAATCTCTGTCACAACGAATGCCATGCCTATGTGAAAATTCAGGTTTCTAAGAATCCTCATGAGAACTGCCATTCCAAAGTAAAACTTTCTTTTTTTCAGATTCCAAACTTACAATCCTTCGAAATAAAAGCTAAATTTCATGCCACACGTTGAGAGCCAATTATTCTGTCCTGGTTTAAATATTAAAGGTGAATCCCCAAAAAACAGAGGACAGATTTGCTATTACCCCCCTCCACCCTCCCAAGGGAAGACAGAAGAGGAATAAGGAAGAGAGACTTAAACTTTGGAAATTGAAACTAGAAACAAATTTACTATAACACAAGAAAAAAGGGTAAAACATGGGAGAAGAAAAAAATGTTTATATACAAACCCGGTCTCGATGATCCATGGCTCCTCATAGCACCTGATACAGTTGGATTCTGGAGCAAACACGTGGGAAGCCAAAAGCAACCAGCAGCAAAACCCGTCAATAAGAAAGGAGCAGGAAGGGAGAAGAGACGGGGTTCCGGCTCTCCTGGCTGTTACAGATTGTGAGAGGAAGTGGGCGGGAATACTAACTCTTCCAGTCTCTCAGGGTCTTAAAACCTCTCTGTAGGTGTCCAACACTGTGGCGGGGTCTCCCAAACCATAAAAATAACAAAGAAGGATTTTACTCAACCATTCCAGTCATAGTTTAAAACAATATAATCACAGGACTATAATTATTTCTTCTCCTTCCATTGATATTGACCACTGCAACTCAGCTCCTTAGTAATGAGGTTTGTCTGAGCACTTCAGGTCCACCCTCTGTTCCATTCCTACTTTTCCAAACACTGTGTCAAGTTCAGAGTGTACCTTAACTATTAAGTCTAATTGTCATTAAAATAATTAATTTTAGTTTCCCTGAGGTAGAAAATGATATCTTTTTCAGACTCACCCATTTCTTCAGAAGTTTAAGAACTGGCCATCTGCCTCCTTCAACACTCTTGCCTTAAAGAGTAAGCAGAAACATGCTGTAGATAAAATAATCCTGAAAATAGCTGTGGGAAATGTTTGTCATGCCAATGAACAGGCCCAAAGAGATCCTTCAGTGAAGCACAGTTTATTTACACTATCGTAAGAATGGGTGACCTAAACAAGTAGGCACACACATAGTAAGGTGAATAACAGTTTATATTGCCTGTTCCCAATACAAAGTTCCCTCCCCTGTTTCCCCACTGGCTGGGTAGTCCAGAGTTGACAGCCTATCTGACGCTTCTAATTATCCTATAAGTTTCCCACCCCTGTTTACACATTCTATTTTAGCAGTTTACTTTTTACCTTTTAAGGTATAATTCTGACCTTTCTTGCCCCCTTGGCTCTCTTCCCATCTATACCTATTGGTGTCATCCTGCCCTGAGGAGCAAGATAGAAGTTCAGTCTTATGTTGGCCATAAATCCTGCTCCATGTTCGGATCCCCCAGATGGAGCCAAATTAAGTCCCTTAGTTTCTTGGACAGTAAACCACCCCAGGTGCCATTGGAATGTGCAGATATCTCACTTCTCTCAAACTAGTGTATTACTAACACTAGGGTATGTATATAATTAGCAAATTAGAATTGAAGTGGCTACATTTATTTAGCTACACATAGTAATGGGATCTTAAAAGATGTCTGTATTTTCTGCTTACATAAAATATAATTATTGGAAGGCGTGTGCCCTCTGCTCTGCTGCTGCAGCTTTTTGAGGATATTTTTTCTGCGTGACACTGACTGGCATATTGTCTTATTAGCAAATTAAAAAAACAGATGTGAAATAAATAAGTAACAGTATGGGCTTTCTCTTATCTCTATAAAAACACAAATCAGAGCCACACGTCACATTCTCATGGATTTTCACTGGAAGCTGGAGACCTGCATGCCCTTTGAATATTTAAAAATGTCACTCTTTAGCACAGACAGAGAAATATTGAAAACCTTCAGTATTACCTATTAAAGTGTATCCTCACAGCACTTCTGCTCTCTAAATCTGATTAATTGTTATGTGTCATGGTTTGATTGTAATGAAAGGCAACCAACTGTGAAACAGCAAAGAAAGGTTAACATGACAATGCCTTTAGGAACTTTGGAAGTATCATTCCATAGTTAAAAATAATATTATAAATATTAATCCTATTAAGTCTACTAATTTTAGATTTGCTGCTTCAATCCATCTTTCATCAAGGACTCAGTCTATTGGCTGTGCTGAAGGAAGATAAGAGAAAGATGCTACTCTGCTTTCCTCTTCTAAAGTCGCCTATAGCCACTGTTGGTATTTTGTATTTACCTTCTGCATTCAAGCTATAGAAGGAAAAAAGGCCCCTTCGTGGTGAGCCATCAACAAGAGTGGTAATTGAGCTCAAGTGATAATTGATGAATGCCAAAATAGGAAGGGGCAAAATTCCTCCAGACCAGATAGATGATGAATTCCAGCAGGCTGCAAATACCATGCAAGATTTTGTTAAGCTGACTGAAAGTCTTTAGAATTACTTTTCCATCCCAGAGCAGTTCTATTCAGCATAGTTTTTTAAGGGGTGCTCTATTCATATCAGACAAAACTCATTAAAAATTACTTTTCCTGAAAGTTGGGGTTTGGAGTTGGTTTATTATTTGTTTATTTGTTTTTCCTTGCCCCAGAAAGTTCAGACTTACCCTAAGTCACATTGTTTTGCATTTTCAAAGTCTGTACCAATGTTTGGAGGCTTCTGCACTGTGTGAGCTATAACTTGAGACTTCACTGGGGCTTCAGAGTTTGGGAAGACAATCTTTCTAGCACACAGGAGTGACAAATCATTCCAATACCTTTTAGATGGTTATCAAAAGGCACAAAGAATAGGATTATATCTGAAGGAGCAATTTCCACTGCCAGGGGAAAGAATAAAACCAACTGGATAGTGAAAACAAATATTCACTAAGAAAATCCAGGTTCAGCAATTGATATATTTTTTTTCTCTTATTAATAATATTCACTGAAAATTGTTCATGAACACTAATACTATTTAACTTTTTTTAAAGAAAAAGTTACTCTCAGCTATTTCTATTTTTGTTTTTTTGAATATTTTTCTTACTGGCTCAGCAAACAGAGGTGAGGTCAGCTCATAACATCACAAAAGTGTAGTTGAGAGGCTTAGGTGGGATTTTTCAGGTCACTCAGTATTAGCGTGCTGCTCCTGGCACTGAAGTCAGAGGTTATGTCTCCATTAGTCTCAAGAAAAGTACACTAAGGATACAAAAATAAAAGCTTATTTTTGAGAAATCATTGAGTAAATTGTATCATTGTTAGAAACACCATGCCAAAGAAAGCCTATTGTAATATTTCAGTTGATTATGGTCTTCATCTGTTAAGCTTGCACGTAGGATAATTCTTATGTAATTCTTCTGCTTTCACATTTAACCTAATTTGTCTATGAAATTTCTCAACACTTTCAAGAGCGACTGAAATGACTGACAGTCAATATAACATGATCACCTGGCTCAAATTTCTGATTGGAATGTCCAGGTTCATATGCTAACCATATCTTGAGTGTTTACTTTGAGTCTTTGCATAATTGAGACTTTCTGTCAAAAAGCAAAAGAAAAAGTAAAAGAAAGGAAAAAAAAAAAAGAGAGAGAAAATTTGGTGCTTATGGACTCAGGGAAAAATGGCTACAAAAGGTGAACTCTTATGAATCAAAAAACAAGTGGTAAATAAAAGTTTTCAGCTTCTCCATCAAAATCTAAGTGACTTACCTGTGTGATGCCTATGATCTAGCTCATAATACACAAGTGGCTAGTGGTGGTAGTTATACACAAATGGCAAGCAAGACAGAATCCCAAGCCCATAGGAATCGTAACTTTTCAGAGATAGTAAATGCATAGCACTTCGCAATACCTAACTCACAACACATTAACTGGTATTAGTGAGGCAACACCTATTCACCTTTTTTGTTGATTTCTGGGAAATTTCAGATTTTTTTCCCCTTCTATTTCTCACTAGCTCTTCTCACTAACAACCAGGTTTGAGATTTAGTGCTCACTTATTATCTTAAGAAGAGACATAGCCCCAAATCACTGAGATTTACCTGTCACTAGCATTGCTGAAAAATACAGAGAAAGAAAAAACCTAAAAATAGCTTGTAGAAATATAGAGGCTTAATGTGTGAGTTCACTAGTGGAGCAAGAAAAAAACAACACAAACAGGCAGATGTTACTTTATATGTCTTCTGTGCTGTCTCTTCCAGTACAGCCCATAATTCAAATTCTCTTTTATGCCAAAGGAGCCACTGTTTAGACAAACAATGGATTTCCAATGAACACATATGCAAACCTATGAGAGCAGCCAGCACTGTTGCTAGCATATCTTCTCTATTAAGCACCCTGTTAGCTGCACTGCTTGCTGCCTTTGCTTGGAGTCTCTTTCATTTTTTAATAAGCTCACAAGATTTTGCAGACATCTGTAATGACTGTCCAGGTTTAGCTGAAATATTAATTTCTCATATGTTTATTTAATTATATTCATGCATGCAAATGTCCATGGAAACAGCCTTTTGTGGTGTGGAGTTTGTCCAGTATAAAATCCCAGGGCATATCCTTATTTCAAAGATGACACACTTTATTAGCCTTCATTTAACATCTGCTTGTGCTGTAGACAGGGTTTTTAAAAAAAAATAAATTATGTAATAAGCTCTTAATTTATCGATTGCCTGTTGGTGTGTGTTACTAACAGCAAATTTGATAAGCTTGCTGTAGGAATGAGTGCTGATGTTGCACAAGAAATTTAGAAAGTGACTGCCACCCATAGTCTAAAACCAACATAACACAAGAGATGTCTTTAAGCACCTACAGAACCAAGAATAAGAAATCATACCAGGCAGACAAGAAGAGCTCCTCCTGTCGACTTTCATACTTGATGGCATTTATGAATGGCACTGCATAGAAACCTAATGGAGACAGGACACTACTCATCCTTGATTTAATTTTATGAAGTTACTGATAGGGTCACGGGAAAGAAGAAAATATGTCTAAGTCTGACTTGCCTTACAGCTGTACTGTTAAATGGAAAAAGCATTTTTGAAAACACATAATTAATTGAAAAGTGCTCTGCCTCACACACAAAGCTTAGCATTAAAATAAATAAACGTGCCTGAGCTGCACTTTTGGCATGCCAGTGGAATAACAGTCATGCAGTGAGTACACTACACATTTCATATGTCCTTTCAGCCCTCATTTTGCTTGTGGAGGCTACATGGTTTGTCAGTGTAATACAAGCTACATGGCTTGTGTGTGGATCGGGGTCTGAACAAGTCATGTTCCAGCTAACCACAAAGGAGACCTTATAGTGGCCTTCCAGTATCTGAAAGGGGCTTACAGGAAACCTGGGAAGGTACTTTTCACCAGAGAGGGCAGTGGTAGGACAAGGGATAATGGTTTTAAATTGAAAAAAGGGTAGATTTAGGTTACATATTAAGAAGAAATTCTTCACCATGAGGGTAGTAAGGCAATGGAACAGATTGTCCAGGGAGGTTGTGGATGTCTCCTCCCTGGAGATGTTCAAGGCCAGGTTGGATGAAGCCTTGTGCAACCTGGTCATGTGAGGCATTGCTGCTCATAGCAGGGCAGTTGGAACCTGATCATCTTTAAGGTGCCTTCCAACCCTAATAATTCTATGAATCTATGATATTATGCAAAGTGATTTATGTTTCATTTCTGCTTGCATGAATCTTCATGTAATTAAAGCAGGGATACAGCAGAGAGTGCTTGGGGTAGGAGAAGCAGCTGTGAGATGGCAAAGGGGAAAGTTTGGGGAGTAGTGCTGGCCTCTGAACTGCCTCTGATGACTGGTGCAAGTGCAGGGTTGTTTCCCCCCCCTGCAGTGAAGTAACTCTCCAAGGACTAGTGATCATCACTAGAAAAATGGAGAGACAAAGCAGTATCCACGATGCCAGGCTATGCAGAAACTTGGGGCTGTAAATAATACTGTTCTTGAGCAAAAATGACATCAGGCCATTCTTCAAGCTAGGTATATGCATATAGAGTGTATGGAGTGTATAGAGTGTCTAGAGTGCTAGAGTGTATAGCAGCAGGCTGTAACTGGTTTTGAAAGGGCAATCTTCTTGTTTTAAACACAGGAGGGAGGAGACAACGGACTGTGATGATGAGGAAGCAGTAAGCATCACAGACCAATCAAGACATGGAGAATAACTAGAGCAAACCATGTAACCAAGGAGCTGAGAGCCCGCTTGCATCATACTCCCTAACACAGCAACACAGAGCTGACTCCTGTTCCAGGAAGGAACACTTGTCTTTATAGAGATCTTTTCATTTAAAAAGAAGTTAGGTCTGGAAACAAAGACTTTTAAAGAAACCTATCCAGAGCTGAGGCAATCCTCTGGATTTATATCCCCAGTGCAACTGCTCCTCAGTGTTGTTACCCAGAACAGCATCTGCAGGTCTTGGAGTATCACTAGGGCAATAAACTCAGTCTTTTGGGCAGAGACTGCTTTGTGACTTGAGCAAGCAGAGCCCAGGCATATCAACTAAACAGCAAGGACATGTTTCTGAGGTTTTTCTAATCTGTAAGATTGTCAGAGGTGAAGAGCATTTAAATTGGGGGGCTGGATATAGAAGAGGAAATTAATGAAGTTCATGGCTGCAAACCAGTCCCCTCTGAGAGCAAGTCCACAATCAGAAAAATTTCCCAGGACAGCATTTTTGGCACATCATATATAAGACAGGTTATAGATTAACCTCAGCCTACCTTTACAGGAAACATTTTGTTTTCACGGTATATTTAGCTAACACTGAGTTATAACTGAGCTCATGTGATACTACTTATGCAAATACATTAATTATGATTCATGATATTACAATCAGTACTACATTAATTTATAATTACACAACACAAAATAAATAGGATAACATTTTGTAAAATCACAGCTAAGTGTTATTTTTTACAACATATTATGTTCATATCCTACTCTTACAGCAGAGTGCAAGAGCTCTGGCATAAGAGTGGCAATGCAGTATCTGCAACAACTTGACTGCAGTGTGCTACTATGTGTTTCAGATGCAATTAAGATATTTAATTAGAAAGATGCCTAATGTACTCTTGATGTCTTATCATCCAGCTGTTGACCACAGGGAACCACACAGGATACTTCAGTTAATGTGATCTAGATGACTTTTTGCCCCTCTGAGATTATAATTATATTAATGCAGAAAGCTCCATATAGGTTTTTGTCGCACAGGCGTTGCTGAAAACAGTATCAGATAAAGAGCAAGAATAAAATGAAGCTATTCCTGGATTACTCAAAAGGTTACAGAGGTTAATTACTACCCTACCTATCTAAATGGTACAAATTGAAAGAGTGAAATAGAACTGGTGGCGAGAAAGACTTGTTTTTAATCAAGGAATGAAATACAACTCAATGTACAACTTCACAAAACCCTTGACAAATCATAAAATACAACCAGGGAGAGAAAGATATGGCACCTTTTCCCAAATAGCATAATCTGGGCCAGTGACAAATTTTATTTAATTTCTTTTTGGGACCAGAATAAGGAATGCCAAAATAAATGTAGCAAACAAATCCACAACTGCAGCAGGAGAGTAAAGGTACACTAAGGAAGATTTCAACAGTGCTGAGATATAGCAACAGCCTCTGCTGCACTGACTGGGTAGATAAAGAAAGACTTTCACTTTCTAGCTCAGTGAAGCTGGTTGCTTTTGCAAGTGTAGCCTACACAGTTAAATAAGAACCCGCTACAATTATCCGGCCAAAACCAAAGCCCATCATCTCCTCAGTGACCCAATTTCTTTGTCTTTTTTCCCATGACTATTGCAAAGCACTTTGGTACAATTTGAACAATTTTAAATAATTGTGACACCTACTGTAAGAAAAGTAATTTTTAAACAAAAGCATCTCATTCTTAACATAACAAGAAGAAGAGATACCAAGTCAGATCCTGACTTACCCAGTCACTCAATGAAAGCAAATTCGTCACTTCTTTATAACGGAACTTTCTGAGGTCTTTCTCACCAATTAGTCTGTCATTTCAGATATAATAATGTACAACTGCCTCAACTTTTACACAAAAATAAAACAAAATATATCACCTCTCAATTTCTGAGGTTAATTTACATAAAGGAACTGCAACAGTGCAAATTTTTTTTTTTTCTGTTCATTTCTTGGTTTCTGTTCATTTTGCAGCCCTCAGCAATTTTAAATTAATTGCGTGCACTGACAGTTTCATAAATTTTGTAATTGGGTTCAGATCCCTCTCCCAGAAATATGTGTAGGTGAAGCACCTCTCTTCTGGTACTTTAATAAAGATCACCACTGTTGATTTCCCATATGGCCATTTTAAATGGCTGAAGAAGGACAACTAAACTAGCAATCAGAAAACAATCAGTAGAGGTTAGTACATCTGTCTCCCCAGATTTTCCTTAGGCATAAAGAGACACCACCAAGCAAAACTTATCCCCAGTTAAATGTTTTTTGTTTTGTTTTGGATTTTTTTAAAGTAAAAGAGTAATGTCGGAGCCAGCACAAGATGCTTACATTTTTTTTAAGGAGTAGTTGCAAGGGAAAGCACATTTTAAAGTAAGCAAATATTTCCCTGGGTTTGCTACTCTGGTGCTGCGGCACCTCACCAGTATATGAAAAACTGACAGGGAAACTTGCCCAAAAAACTCTCTGAAAATGGAAGCAAAATGGTCTGGTTGCTCTCAACAGCTAAAGGCAGGGAGATGTCAAGCACAAGTCAGATTAAAATAGATACATTTCAATCCTCACGTATTGTTCAAGACATATTTTGTTACTGAAATCTCATCACTTCTCCTGGGAAGACTGGCTTTGCAGGCACAGCCCCCAGCAAACTTAAGTGTCCAGCTACATGAGCCAGAGAAAGCTCTTGCTCTCTCTCTAGTCATCAAAAAAGACTGATAGGCAGAAAAAGGAGGAAGAAAAATTGCCCTATTTGGGTCTGAAGCCTCAGAACACCAAGGAGCATTTTCATACTCTCTCTACAAGCTTTCTGTACAGTCTTCTAATTAACAGCATTACACATAAGCACTCAAGAAAAATAATTCAGAAATCTCATTAGAAATCAAATGTAATTGTTTTCTGTAAATTCAAATGCAATGAAAGCTTGGAAATTGATATGGGTAATTTCTGAATTCCTATGAACATTGTGGCTTAAAAGTTCAGTCAACAGGTTAGTTCTAAAGGCTTTCTATTCTGCCCAGAAGAGGTCACAGAAGGAAAATGGAGAAGAAACTGGTAAGTCAAAATATATGGTATACCCCAGACAGGAAGGCAAGGGAAAAAAAATCACAAACCAAAACAAACAACACATAAAAGCATAACAAGTAGAACAACAAGAAGAAAATAGCCTAGAAGTGTCTACATAATATCCACTGATGCCAACTCCACTTACTATCAATATTCGTCTGTGTTTAATATACATTTCCCAAATAGAAATCTAAATAGAAATCTATTTGAAAAGCAGAACGGTAAAAAGAAAATGAACATACACGGACACATTAAAGATTTGTGTTGAAAGTCTACGATGAACATGAGAGCTTCCCACACCCAGCTAGCATGGAGAGAGGCAAGAAGAGCACCATGCAAGATATGAAAGCAAGCCACTATCAATAAATCCCAGGAGTTCTCAGGAGCTGAGAAGGAGGGCAAAGAGGCAGAGCTCAGTGCACCTTCTTGTAACACAGAAGCTAACTTCAAAACTCAAGAAAAAAAAAACATTTCTACTTTGGTTTACTCCCAAAGTAGGATATGGGATTTATTTAAAGAGACATCTTTAAATAGAAACCTTCATGGTCCTGGTAAGTATTCATACAATACATCATATGTTAAGTAGATCAGCAGTTTCTTCTCTTCATGTAATTTGATGAAAAAAACTAAAGTTGTGTGGAGTAATACAACCTCTGGTACAAAGTGGTTAGAGAACTTGAAGTAAAAACATGCAGTTCTCTCCATGCTGTTCCTTCAAGAGAACTGCCAAAAAAAGGTTGACCCAGTGTAAAGCCAGACAGGGACATAGACAGAAGGGAAAATAGAAGTGATGTTTTGTGATACTCATAGCCTTATGTATGCTGCTTACAGCTTCCATCTGAGATGTATATGCTCATCCAAAGAGGTAATTAAAGAGCAATTAAATTAATCTTTATAGAAGGTGATGAAACCAGCAATAAAGAAGCAAACTACAGCACTGCAAACAACATAACATAAAGCAGCAGTTGGAGCATACTGCAATGAACCTGCTGCCTCACCTCATGATGCTGCCACAGAAAGTGCATCATGAAAGGCCTGCACTAGAAGCCATTTCAGGAAGACCCAGGGCCCTATGCAGCACTCAAAAAAGATTATTGTGTCACCATGATAGTTTGCAAAGGGGAAGCCTAACTGATTTCAACAGCCAGGAAAAATTACCAGTCAATGGCTGATGGGTACAGTGTTGCTCAAGATATTCATCAATGACCTGGATGAGAGAATAGGGTGTATTCTCAGCAGGTTTGCTGACAATACAAAACTGGGAGGATTGGCTTTTTCACTAGAAGGTTCTGTGGCCATTCAGCAAGATTTGGACAGACTGGAGAGCTGGGCAAAGAGGAACCTAACGAGGTTTAGTAAGTGTAGAGTCCTGCACCTGGGAAGGAATAACAATATGCACCAGTACAGATTAGGAGCTGACCTGCTAGAAAGCAGTTATTTGGAGTCCTGGTGGACAACAAGTTATCCATGGGGCAGCAGTGTGCCCTTGTGGCCAAGACAGCAGACGTTATCCTGAGGTGCATCAAGAAAAGTGTGGCCAGCAGGTTGAGGGAGGTTCTCCTCTGCCTCTATTCTTTCCTAATGAGACCCCATCTGCAGTATTGTGTCCAGTTCTGGGCTCCCCAGTTCAAGAGGGGCAGGGATTTACTTGAGAGACCCTAACAGCAGGATATGAAGATGATTAAGGGACTGGAACACCTGTCTTATGAGGAAAGGCTGAGAGATCTGGGGGTGTTTAGTCTAGAGAAGACTGAGAGGGAATGTTATAAATGTATATAAATATCTGAAGGGTGGGTGTCAAGAAGTAGGGGCCAATCTCTTTCAAGTCATGCCCTCTGATAGGACGATGGGCAGTGGGTGCAAACTAGTGCACAGGAAGTTACACCTCAACACAAGGAAGAACTTTACTGTAAGGGTTACGGAGCACTGTAACAAGCTGCCCAGAGAGGTTGTGCGGTCTCCTTCTCTGGTGACTTTCAAGACCTGTCTGGATGCATTCCTGTGTGACCTGCCCTAGGTGATCCTGCTCTGGACTTGATGATCTTCAGAGATCCCTTCCAACCCCTACCATTCTAAGATTCTATGATCCTATCAGCATAAATGCTCCACCAAAGGCAAGGAGGTGGCAACGATGGGAATGCCAGGTAGGCAGCAGTCTGCCTGAAGCAAGCAGCAATGAAAAGCCCAAGAGCCAAGCAGGATTTGTCCATGTTTCTGGGACTAACATTTAAGGCAAGAAAAAAGAACAGCAGATTAAATGCAAAGTACAATTATAGGAGAACGGAAAATGCAGGGGGATTTCCTGCTACACAAACCACAATCCTTTGGGATCCTTAGGGGAATTTGCAGAAAAATTAATTACCCTCATGAGATGTTTGGACAAGGTAGGATACCCTCTCCTTTCAGCTTGAGTTAAGGAATGGAAGATGGAGTCACCCTGGTATGCTTCTTAGGCTGTTGCTGAAGATGAGTGCAATGTACAGAGGCTGACAGCTGTACCAGGCTATTTCTGTGATCTCTGCTGATTTTTCTTTAAAGTTTTTATTAATTTTCCAAAAATCAGGATAGAGTTTTACTGCAAGAAAGCAACTATTAAAAGGTGAGAGAGTGTAAAATTAATGCATTCTGTACTATTAGTCATTTATCATTTATATGAAGTGTGTAATTGCTGAAAACTGCTAACAGATTGCAGGTCAGTAGGGTCAAAATGTGTACTTCCCACACCACTGAGAAGACAAACTCATTGTGTTTACGCATAATATCCTAATTTGAAAACTCAGGGCAAGATGCAGCCGTCAGTATAAAGAAGCATCTCCCCAGTCTCTTCAAAGGACCAGTGCGGATTTACACCACCTGGTTTCTGGCCCCATGTTTTACAAAATAAAATGTTCCTACTGAAATCCAAGCTTTTGTCACCACAGAACACACCTCCAGCCATTTCTCTTACAATTGCACTTTGTAAATTTTACAGGCAAAGGTATCCAGGCCCTGGTTTAAGGTTACCAGAATGGCATCAGGGACCAAATGCAGACTCCAGTCCCCACAGGACAGTGGATTTCCCTGCCACAACAACAAAGGAAACAGCTGTAAAATTTCTTCTTGCGGCTTGGCAGGTGAAGGCATGGCTATAAGCAGTGTGCCAATGGACATGCTGTACCTCGCAGGGATCTGGAGCTGTCAGACACTGAGTCATCACCCAGAGCTCAAGACCACAAAGGGATGCTTCAGCTAAACCTCTTGCAGGCACTAAGTATGAGTTGTTGTCTTGTCACAGCAGATCTACACTTTAATTCAATGTGCTGGTAGCACGTTCAAGAACATCTGAGCTAGTGTGATGCCAGCTATCAATGGTGGATTTTTCACCAGGACCAATATGCACAGTACCAAATAGGCAGGTACTGCCCATATCCTGCTTCACGGCTAATGCTTGCCCAGGTAGCTTAGTTCTGGGCTTTCACTAGAGACCTACTTTGTGACAGAACACAGAGCATTTGCATTTGGCTCTGACCATAAAGCTACAGAGCATTTTCTTTCATCTCCAGACTACTGAATGTGTATAAACATAAAATTCCTGTATAAAAACAAACCAAAACAAAAAAATTATGATCCCTCTCTACTCTTTTAAATAACTTTGTAAGGCTGCCTTCATTTTAAATTGCTTGCAAATACCAAGAAAGTGGACAGTTAATATATCCAACAGATTGTATATGCAAGTAGAGAGAAAAAAGGAACATTTTAAAAATAGTTTCTGTATCTTCTGTTAAAGACATCAGGAATTAAATACTGAAAACAGTGATGTAAGTTCATACACAAACTAAAGATGTTGATCTCTGCAGGACATTCAGCAGCCTGTGTAGAGACAGACAAAAATAAGGAAAGAAAACAAACAAATAACAATGACAGACTGAGTAAAACAGTGACATCAGACTAAAATTCAGAGATTAAATCAGTCCTTGTGGATTTTCATCAGCTTTCTGACACTTCCCACTGAAAACTTTATTGTCCGGGCTAACATTTAGTTTTTTTCTATTACATTGTTGGTTTTGTTCATTTCAGTAGATATTAATATTCATACTAACATTACTCACAAAAACTATATTTAAAAAGGCAATTTTTACAAAGACATATGTAATGTGCTCAGTAGTTTTTATTTGCATTATTCCACCATTTCTATCTTCAGATCAATGCTTTACATTAGTGGCCTTTTACTTTATTAAAAAAAAAAAAAAAAAAAAAAAAAAAGAGGAAAAAAAGAAGAAAAATAAGATGAAAGCCCAAGAAATACATTTGCAAATTATTTTTGCATTAATTAAGAGTGTGAATAACCACACAGGATCAGCAGGACTCTGAATCTTCCCACATTCAAAGCAGGCAGCAAGGCAACAGAGCATCAGAAAGGTCATAGAGCATTTCTCTGCTACCCAATGCCACTACATGAAGGATAAAGAGCTTCCTTCCCAACAAACATCTTGATACTTTTGAGACCTAGTCTCCAGCAATCAGTGGCTACCCTGCATTCTCTTCTAGCTGCAAGGACGTGCCACTACCGCACCTTTGTTTCCTGCTCATCTGATAATTCACCTACTGCTATCTCCTTGCCTAAAACACCAGATCATGAGCTTACAGGAGCTGGGACTGTCTTTGTATCAGTCACTCAACAAAGCCTAATGTAGCAGGGTTTTAGATACTCCCCAACATGAGAGACAATAATATTGATCATTTTTCCTACTGCCTAGATGCAATGGCAATGGTTGTGTTAGAAATATCTAAGTACAGTAGACAGAGACAGATAAACTGACCTTTAGTCCTTTCAAGTTCTTTACAAAAAGGCATGTAGACTGGGATATGAGACTCTTGCAAAATATCAGTTTCACCAGATTGTAATTGGACCTCTACAAAATCAATGCATCTTGGATAGACTTCTGATTTCACTGTCTTTACTGATTTATGCTGAGATGTTTCACCTTTACAGTGATACTGTTGCATTTACTCCTGAATCTGATTTTTGTCTTATTTAATGACCCTCTCAAGCATTTCCTTTTTATATTTCTCACCTAATTCATACTTGACCTTTTCCAGATTTCCTTCCTTAAAGCAGTAAGTATACTTCAAAAGGTTTAGCAAATAAGCTCCCAAGAATTTTTTTTTGTTCCTAAACTTGGTTTCATTTACTAAAGCCTAGTAAAGAGAGCATCCAATATCCCAGACAGAGCTTCCCCTCTTTCCCAATGGCCTTCTCCATTGTACAATTCAGGATGACTGGTCAAGAGTCAAAAAGTTACTGCCTGAACATGGTACCCAGATCTTCCCCACAGAGGCCAACAGGTACCCTCTTTCATTCCCTCTAACTTCCCACTCCTAAGAGGAAAAGTCAAAGTACAGTTTAGTATTAACAGTGTGCTTTTGTGCTCTACACTAAGCCTTCTTTCCCAAATACATTTAATAAGAAAATGTCATGCACATACTGGACCAAATTTTCAGAAGTGACAGGCAAGGAAGGAGAGGTGGCCCTCTATGTTAGGGATAGATTTGAATGCCTAGAACTTAACATTATGAATGACAGTGTTGAGTGTTTATGGGTAGGAATCAAGGAGAAGGCCAATAAGGCAGACATCACAGTGGGAGTTTGTTATAGACCACCCAAACATCTCTAAACATATTGAAGAACAGGAAGTACCAAGGGTAAATCATGCTTCACAAATCTGCTGGCCTTCTATGATGACATAACTAGTTAGCTGAGTGAGAAGAGAGCGGCAGATGTCATTTACTTTGACTTCAGCAAGGCTTTTGACACTGTCTCCCATAACATCATTAGGAAACTCACAAAGTATGGGCTAGATGAGCAGACGGTGATGTGGATTGAGAGCTGGCTGTGTGACAGAACTCAGAGGGTTGTGATTAACAGAGGAGGGTCAGTTTGGAGGCCTGTAACCAGTGATGTCCCCCAGGATAAATACTCAGTCCAGTCTTGCTCAACATATTCATCAATTACCTTGACAAGGGGACAGAGTGTATCTTCAGCAAGTTTGATGATGATACCAAACTGGGAAGGGTGGCTGACACGCCAGAGGGCTGTGCTGCCATCCAGTGTGACCTGGACAGGTTGTGGAGTCTCTTTTTCTAAAGACATTCAAGACCCATGTGGATGCAGTCCTAGGCAATCCTGCTTTAGGGGGGATTTTGACTAGATGATCTCTAGAGGTCCCTTCCAACTCTGACAATTCCGTAATTCCATTACTTCAGACCTTAGGTTCTTAGTTTACTCTCAAAAGTCAACTACAGCCCAGCAAGGAAAACAACAGTCTACATTAACATGTTGATTTTCTTTAACTCAAACACTGCAAAGAAAGTGCTTCCATTTCCTAGGTTATAAGGTTCTATGCAATAGGCACAATATATCATAGAAATCATAGAATCATAGAAAGGTTAGGGTTGGAAGGGACCTTAAAGATCATCTAGATCCAACCCCCTGCGTGGGCAAGGACACCTCCCACTAGATCAGGTTGCTTAGTGTCCCATCCAACCTGGCCTTGAGTACTGCCAGGGTTGGGGCTTCCACAATGTCCCTGAGCAACCTATTCCAGCGCCTTACCACCCTCATAGTGTTAATATCTAATATGCTAATATCTAATCTAAATCCCCCCTCTTCAATTTTTAAACCATTGCCCCTTGTCCTCTCACTACATGTCCATACAAAAAGTCGTGCCCCGGCTTTCTTGTAGGCCCCCTTCAGGTACTGGAGAGCTGCTATAAGGTCACCTTGGAGTCTCCTCCAGGCTGAACAATCCCAACTTCCTCAGCCTGTCTTCATAGGGGAAGTGCTCCAGTCCCTTGGTCATTTTTGTCACCCTCAAGCTCAAGCCTTTTTATGTCAGGGGTTCCAGAACTGGACACAGTATTCCAGGTGGCGTCTCACAAAAGCAGAGTTGAGGGGGAGAATCACCTCCCTTGACCAGCTGGCCAAACTTCTTTTGATGCAGTCTGGGATACAGTTGGCTTTCTGGGCTGTGAGCACACATTGCTGGCTCATGTTGAGTTTCTCATCCACCATCACCCCCAAGTTCTTCTCTGCAGGGCTGTTCTCAATCCTTTCTCCTCCCAACGTGTATTCGTGCATGGGATTGCCTCGACCCAGGTGCAGAACCTTGCACTTGGCCTTGCTGAATGCAATGCATTAATTTTACAGTGTTCTTGAAGACAGCAGACAAACCTACTGACAGCCTGAGTGAGAAAAGATAATTTGTCATAAAGTATATAGCAAGGACTGAAAAATCAAAAAGAAACAAGGCAACTTAAATGTCAATTAGACAATAAGGCAGGGATTCTGAAGAGTTAATGAATCTAAAGTAATGCAAAAATAATCAAAATAAGTACAGATGAGTACTGCACACCTCAGTGGAGCCAAACAGCTGGTGTTCTAGCCCACTGTCAGATATTCTATAAAACTATCCTCACAGGAATAAGTATGCGCAACAGTTGTCTTTCACACAGAGAAAGCACTGTCTTGGGACTAAGCAATTAATTGGTGGGAAGCCACAAAATCCTAAAATACCACAGTTACAAAATACAAACACAGGAGCTCAGGGCCTTTGAGGACTTAATTTCACTTCCTTGCTGTTTGTGTCGTCTTCACTAAGGCTCACTGTGCTCATCATCTCCTGAATAGGTTTCCCTTTCAATGAGCAACAGATCCTGCATTGCTGTTCTGGGACAATACTGTATTAGACTGCAGTCTCAGGCAGGAAAAAAAAAGTGTGATCTGGGTTTAGGGCCTGATTCTGGCTGTGTGATTTGGAATGCCTGGTGATGAGAATGGGATCAAAGGTTATCAGATAGTTTTGGACAAGTGTCAGAGATTTGACTGGATAATTCAGTCATCAATTCTTAAGAGAGATCAGAAACTCAACCTCCTAGCATACAGCACAATAATTTTCTTCTAAAAAGGATATTAGGGCATGAGCATCCCTGAACTGGAAGTATAACCTCGTACCAAGACACTAATCACTTAAATAACTTTATTAAGGTAGTTGATGATTTTTATTAAAAAGCACATTCCAAAAATCCCTGAGTTTCTATTTCTAGACCTTCCCACCCCACGCACTTCTTCTGCTAACATCACTCTTTTCTTATGGTTGTTTTGCCATTGTTGCTACTTACAACAGTAAATCAGTGTAAGAGGAGATAAGAGATATTTTTTGTTCATATCCAGTGTTTTATCTCAAAGACGGTATGTATGGGTATCAAATGCTCAGAATAGAGGTTACAAAATATGATTGGTGTTTTTCAGCATTGATCATCAAAGACTGTTTATATATCACCTTGCATTTCTTTGCCCAGATTATTAGAACTAAGTCAGCTTCAAAATTTTAGAAGCCAGCAAAAACAAGGCCCCAGTATATCACATGACACAATAGTATGTCTAGAGCAAGTTGTTTCCTGTAGGCTAAGCTAGAAATTTCTCCTTTCTCCTCAGCCAATACTGCACCCTCTCTAAACTAAAGCAGAGATATGAAAGAAAGAGCACATCCTGGTATTTCCTATGTGAGTGGTGAAAGCTAAAGACATAGAAGGTGTCTAGAGATGTCCATGGCTTCCACAGTCACAAGCATACCTAGCAGTATTACCAGATTCTAATGAAAAGGAGGGTGGTGTCAAAGCAAGCATAGTCCATCACTCCAAAGCGACCAGTTTACAGAAAACAAACTTTATTCCAAAGAAATTTAATCCACAAAAGTAGTAAACAGTTTCCTTATTAATAGCACACTGGTATACTATTAGAATTATTACAAAATCAATAATATTACAAAATATTAGTAGCAAATGAATAAAATAATAAATAAATATGTTTAAAATAGTACAAATAGTAACATTTCATGCTCAGAACTGCTTGGTTTATCTCAGCAAAACTGCAGTGATAATTTACAGTAACTCCCGCACTTTGAGTAAAAACCTTATCTATTCTAATAGGACTTTGCAAAAATCTTCAGAAGGTAATGACATGAATTTACCACCTTTTCATTGTGATCAGACTCAATTTATACTACAAATATGTGGGTGATCAGCTATAGGCCATGGGCAGCCTTGATCTTGACAAACTACAGCTCTGCCCTCCACGGTTAGAGATAAACAAGTTTGAGGGAAAGAAGGTATGTGAGATATGGATGTGTGTTGACATTCCTGTAAGAAAATGTAAGAAGCTTGTAGCCTATCATAGAATAAGATAGAACTTGTGAACAGAAGCTGTTAACCAATAGGAAGGAAGCGTAAGACACATAGATGGAAGAGCGAAGTATAAAAATGCAATGTAACTCTTAATAAACCATTGATGCTTGTGACCATCATGGTGTGTCAGCTGTGTGTCTGCTGCACGAATAGGTGCAAGAGAAACATTCCTGAAGAGCAGTACTTCCCAGATATCAGGTTTTTGTACTCTTTTACAGAAAGAAATTAAAATATTACAAAGTATGAACAAATGTCAGGGAAAGAAGAACAATATGAAAGACAACACTATGGCCTTTTCAAAAACACTTTCTGTAGTTGGAGTACAGTGATGGCTGGACTGTTTGTATGTTCTTGGAATACAGCCCATGCAGAAACACTGACACACACAATCTATAAAATATACTCTAATGACATTACTTTTACAATTCAGTACCTATATAAGAACATGACTTCCAAAACGTTTTATAAACAGCTTGTTTGCCTTCCCTCGATTAACCAGAAAAAACAGTCATTGATTTCTAGAGAAGGTAAGTTACCTTTTCTAGAAGGTAAAAGTCACTTTAAACAAGTCACTAATGGCCTTTGGTGCCTGGAGATGGTTCTGTCCCATTCACCTCTGCTGAAGTAACAAGGATGTGTTTGATACTACTTTGGCTTTTGCACTTATCACTCAAAAAGACACCACAAGGAGCAGGGAAAGGAATTGTTATGAACTAACCAAAAACCCTTCCCCATCCTTCAGCACTCCTATGAGGTGGGGAGGGCGGGGCAGAGACATTGGGAAAGGAGGCATGAAGCTGAGCCTAGAAGAACCGCAGGTGAGGAGGAGGAGAAAACTCCTTTGCTTCTCATCATCCTACTCTATTTTTATCATAGAATCATAGAATCATGTAATGTATTGGGTTGGAAGGGACATCTAAAGGTCATCTAGTCCAACCCCCCTACAAAAAGCAGGCGCATCTCCAATGAGATTAGATTGCTCAGAGCCCCATCAAGCCTGACCTTGAATATCTCCAGGGATGGAGCCTCCATCACGTCTCTAGGCAATCTGTCCCAGTGATCCAACACCCTCATATTAAAGAATGTTTTCATAATGTCCAACATAAATCTAACCTTAAAACCATTACCCCTTGTACTATCATTACATGCCCTTGTGAAGAGGTCTTCCCCAGCCTTTTTAAAGGCCACTTTCAGGTATTGAAAGGTCACTATAAGGTCCCCCTAGACTCTTCTCCTCTCAAGTCTGAACAACCTCAAATCCCTCAGCCTGTCTTTGTAAGAGAGGTGCTCCAGAACTTTGATCATTTTTGTGGCTCTCCTCTGGACACACTCCAACAGGTCCACATCTTTCTTGTGCTGGGGGCCCCAGGGCTGGATGCAGTACTCTAGGTGAGGTCTCACGAGGGCAGAGTAGAGGGGCAGAATCACCTCTCTTGATCTGCTGGCTACACTTCTCTTGATGCAGGCAGGGATGCGATTGGCCTTCTGGGCTGCAACTGCACATTGATGGTGCACATCCAGCTTTTCATCCACTGGTACCCCCAGGTCGTTTTCCACAGGACTGCTCTCTAGCATGTCTTCCTCCAGTCTGATACCTCTGGTTGCTCCAGCCCAGGTGCAGGACCCTGCACTTGGTCTTGTTGAACCTGGTGAGGTTCACCTGAGCCCACTTCTCCAGCTTGTCCAGGTCCCTCTGGCATATTGACTCCACCACCCAGCTTGATGTCACTGGTAAACTTGCTGAACGTGCTCTCAATGCCACTGTCAATATCATTAATTAAGATATTAAACCACTGGTCCCAGCACAGACACCTGAGGGACAACACTTGCCATCATTTTCCATCTGGACATCGAACACCATGGACCACTACCCTTTGAATGTGACCATCCATTTTAATTCACAACAAATTGTATTAATCTTCCTCAAGACAAGTCTGTTTTGTCTGTGACTGTAGTTGGTAGATTATTTCCTACTCCTTATCTTGACCCACTAAGTTTTCCATTTTATTTTCTGCCACTGACACTTTAAGAAGGCAGAGAGCAGCTGCGTGGGTGTCTGGCAGCCAACTAAGGTCAATCCACCACAAAACCAAAAAGCTTGTCCATAACAACTCAAAAGCCTTACTAACTAAAGAACAGAAGCAAGTTTATTCTGAAAATTGAGTTGATTATGTTTTTCCTCCACGCTATAATTTTTTAATACTCTCAGATGAAGTAATACTCTTAGAGTAGAAATACAGTCAGTCTTCCCTTTCACATTGTGGAGAGATCCAGTCAAAAGAAATAAATATGAAGAAATTGCAGAGATAATTTATTCAGACATTAAATGCTTTCAGATCATGATTTAAGCTGTGAGTCAGATTACCAGATGGGTAACTACTTCCTTCTGATCTGAATATAAACCCTCAAACTGAATTGCTGGAGTGAAAACTGAGCTGCAGCTTTTGCACATTTTATGTCAGCTATGCTAAGATTGAAAAAGTCATTAAACGTAAATACTACATAAAGTAATCACTACAACTGCAGATACTACCTGTGCATGAACCCTCTGTACATGTAGTTTTAGATTATAACTAAGGAGTGCAAAAAATATGTAGAGTCATGTATACAAAGAAGTCTTACAGCAGCTATTTAAAGTTGATTCACAGTCTAGCTCACACAGAACCTGGTCTTTGGGAAAAAAATAGGCTTGAGGTAGAGGGGATTCTTACCGATTTCAGAGTCTAGAATACAAAGCACTCATACTCAAGCCACATTTAGTAACAACACATCCCTTACAGCTCCTTCTCAGATATTAAAAAAGAAAACAACAAAAAGCCACAAAGCTTATCCTTTCTCAAAGTATGATCCAGCAACAAAACTGAGAAGCATGGCTAGGCGACAGAAATATAAGGTCAAAAGAATTGAAAAGACACTATCAAAAGGGATTAGAGGAGCAAATAGTAAGCAGAGGCCTTTAGAAAATCAGCTTCCATCCAGACCTAACCAAGATAGAGAATCTACAAGGACAATAGAGCTCTCAATCTAGTACTCATTTTCAAGGAAAACAGCATTTCAGTGGGGGGTCCAAATGTAAAATAATCAAATTATAGATAACTGAGAACATTATGCAAAATTCTTCCATGATTAAATAATAAACCAGGAAAAGAAAAACAACCTGAAGGCACAACATTGATTTTTCTTCTTGACATTAGGGATTGGGGCAGAATTCCAAGAGCAGCTTGCTCAGAGTTATTGCAGATGTGCAGAACTAGCTTCCAGTATCTTCCTCTGTAGCCTGGCTCTCAGTTCAGTTACTCACACCATGCAAAAACAACTGACTGCATATTGTGAATATACAGGTTTAGATGCTTGATATTTTACCTATATAAAATATCTGCCCTGCTTACTGTGCTTCCTATTTTTTGTAAGTCCTTCCATTTCTGTAGGAAAATACACAAATCTAGGAAAATAATTGACATTTTCATTACATACAGAACTAGTGAGAGATTAGGGCTTCATGCATTTACTTACAAAGTAGAGAGTCTTTGAGAAACATTCCTTGGCTGCTAAACCACTGTATGAAGTGCTGGCCCTCAAAACATAATCCTATTGATGATGACTGTCGGATGTGTAGTATGGTAGTGAATTCAAGATAATCTCAAACACTGCAATCACTGTTTAAAAATGTGGCACTTAAATGTGCCTAGGATGTTTTCTAAACAAAGTTTACTTACTTTATATCTATTTTCATAACGTTTTAACTGGCTGACATCTAGCTGAATTTCCTGCATTACATTAATTCCAACTTTTGTAAACTGGGAATATCTCATAGAAAGAAAGAGGTAAGGAAAACTTTCATTTCATCACCAGGCAAATGAGAAAAAGCTACATAAGAAAGATTATTACAAAGATCATAGGTACAATGTGAATTTATATTAGTATTTTTAAAAATCCTTTTTCATTTTGTTCAATAAAACTGAAGTAATTAAATTCGGTTTAATTCCATTTAAGTCCAGCTATCTGTGAAAATTTTTTATAGTTTCTTCTTAACGGAACCTGCAACACACATTTTTTTTCTTGTCTCTTCATTCACTTCTCCTCTTCACCCTTTTGTATCATCTTCTTCTCTAAGTCAGACTAAGCAGAGTGCTACAGTCCAATTTTTATATTGAATAATTTTAATATGCACTACTTGGTCTAAAAAAAAACTTTTTTGCATTTGTTCCGTACATATTGCTTTCCAATTCTTATTTTCAATTTTGCCTTGTCTTTTCAATAAACCCTGTTAATTATTAGTGCATACGTAAGTATGTATACACATCCACTCATATCTACTTAGACATATACATCTTTCCACTTGACCATGTAGAAACAGGAGCAGAAGACTCCGAATTGGTTCCTGGCCTTTCAGTCACTTTCCCCACTGTTCATTTAATCCTAATTATTTTCCTGTCACATTCTTTGCAACCTCTGTCCTCTGCAGAAACCTCCTCCTTTTTTCATTTCTTCTCATTCATTTTCTCCACTGCTGAACTGCTCCACCAACTATCATCAGTTTAAATAGACAAGAGGCTCCTCAAGGAGATGGTTGTTAGGGCTGCTTTAGTCTGCACAACTGTTCAGTACTTGGAATTGTGTTTAAAGGGTGTAAGACCATCCGTCTCAACACACAGCATCAGTACAAGGGTTTACAAGGGACAGCTGTTGCATTATGCAAGGGAATGCTACTGTTTAGGACACTGGAATATTAATCAAGGTCTAAGTGAGCTTAGAAAATGTGGATTAACTCAGTTCAAACCTCTCCCCATCACAAATAATTTATTAGACACGTCTCAAGAGGAGAAGCCAAGCACACCCTTAGCTTCACACTTCTAGAGCACATTGAGTCAAGAACACAAATCCCTCCTTGAAAGCTGTTCTGGCCTCTTGCAGTCTCCTGTCATGTAAACACTTGTCATTGCATTGTGGGGACACAAGATTTGTCTGTTTCTACAGAGATTCCTGTGGCAGACATATCTGATATTTGTTTCCTTGAACTGTGTTGTCCTATGGCCCCGCTACAATATCAGCAAAGTAGTCCAATAGTACCTAAGAAGCAGCATAGAAAACCAGTATTTTTCATTTCAAACAAGCCAGTTGGCTGCCTGAAGGAGAGATGATAATCTTATTGGACCTCTTATTCTGAAATAACATTTTTTTCCTACTTCACTTCTTCATCACAATCAAAATAATCACACAGTTTAGATGGCAGTTGCTCTCATGAGTTCAATAAGGTAGTGAACAAGCCACCATTAATCTCGTTACTTCTCATTTGTTATTAAGACAACACGAACGTTCCTGGAATTGGCCTATTATATCATAGTATAGACCTGACATTTTTCCTATAGAAGTCCTTAGTACATTAGCATCACAATAGCATTAGGTGTTTTTCTAAACATCACTCAGGCTGAAATTAAATGACATTTGTAAATGCTGTTCAGAGCCAGAAGCCTGTGAAATGCTTAGCAAAAGCAAAAAAAAAAAGTAAATCAGTACTTACCTGACACTCATAAACTTTCTGCATCTTGCAAGAAACAGTGGTTATATTTATTATAAAAAATCTTCATTATATCAAGAAAAAATATATATGTTAAACATCTGTAAATTTGCATTTAACTGATTTCTGTCTTAAGAGCCCAATAGGAAAAAGACTAATTTCAACACAGTTTGTGTAATCACACTAGATTAACATGCACAGGGAAACGTAAAGAGAAACTTTGTCAGACATTCTCTTTCGCATTTGCTCTATTCCTGCTTTGTTAAAAGCAATGGAAAACAAACAAATAAAACAAAAAAAAACCCCAAACCAAACCAACAACAACCACAACAAAACTGCCTCATATGTAATGAAGCAGGGATCTTCAAGAGGAAAAGGAGTAAGTGAACACCTAAACAAGTAAACACCTGAGGTTTCCTTATCATAAAGACTGAACTCAGCAGCTCCAGAGTTTTCAAGGCAGCAATTATTGACTGTAATAAAGGACACTGGTCCATTGGGGACCAGTGTGGACTCAGGGCCACATTCAAACTGCTACTGGCAGGAAATAAGTGGCTTTAAGAGACAGGTACTGTCTCCTACTTACTGAGAAGTAAAGAAAGCTGTATTTAATATCTTTATCACTTACATGTCCTTTAACTGTGCACATACATATATCAAATGTTTATTATTAGCTCTTCAAAGCTGTTCTGTAACTTCATATTCTCTTGCTCCTTTTCTACAAATCATTAATATACACAGAAGGTCAGAAAACTAGCAAACATCAATACGGAATTAACATCAAACCTGAGATTCTGAAGCCCTTCTATATTACTGCAGTATTTTAATTGTATACCTGGAAAACTTGTAGATCTTCTTACAGTGAAATCTTTTCAATGCCACTGAACTGATCTGGGAATGAAAGCCCAGCTCTGTGAGAGTTCACTTTTATAATTTTCCAAAAGTTTGCAGGTAACTGGCTTGCTACATTAGCAATTACCTTCTTGGGTATAACTGGGTATTCCTTCCAATGTAATTAAAACTGTTGATGTGAGGAAATTAATTAAGCCATTATAAAATCGCTTACATTATAAAATGTAATATCAGAACCTCTTCAACTTTCAATTAACCTGGTTTTGTAGACTCTGAAATTTCCAATCAGATCCTAATTTGTGATTCTGTTTGTACTTTATCCTTAATCTAAAGTGTCAGGAGTTAAGTACATTTCACTTGAAAAAGATGTATGTATGAACAAAGCCTCTCTGACTGCTTGGGTACTTCAATACAGATACCAGGGGAATTTATCAAAATTGCAACTGTAGGGAGAGGAAAGGAGATTTCAAAATACGGCAGGTCGTCTTCCAGGCAGAAAATCATGCAGATGGAGACTCAGACATATGGAAATGGTTCCTATACACATTTTCTACCTAGCCTATCATAAAAACAAGACCTTCATTATGAAGGATTGCCTGTGCAGGAAACAACAAAGAGACTGAGCATAAGGCTTTTTAAATTTATGCTTGTATAATTATATTGACTTGTATATCCATGATTGCTACATCCCTTTGTCTCACTCAGTACATCTCTGAAATCACAAGCAATGTGTAAAACTTTTGGCAATCTGGCAATTGCACATGAGGTAGATTTAAGATCCTCCTAATTAGCCACCTACTGCATCTACTGTAAGGCAAACCAGCAGGAAGATGCTTTGAAGTGGACAAGTAAAAGGGAAGGCAAACTGCAATTTGAAAGCTCATTCTGAAAGTCCCTTCTAAGGCTCTTCTGCTTACCCAAGCAGAGCTAGCACTTTTATCTTTTCTCCTGCACCCTGCTTCCTTCCCCAGGAAAACCAGCTTCAAAATCACCAATACATTCACACAGAGGACACAAATAATTTCATTTGCTATGGCAGAGCTTACATGTTTGAGATCTACTAGATTTCTCAATGGGATTAAGAAATGAACAATGCACAACAAAAGTTTGCTCATATATTTTAACAGTCACTAAAATTATTAATTAGTTGCAAAGATTCTATCATTCAGGTTAATTGCATTACATAGCTTGTTTCCATGAGTAGTTAACAAAGGAGTCTTCTAGGCCAAGTTGATCTATAAAAGCTGATCTTTGACATTTAAAAACAATAGCAACTACTCTGCCCTACTTTTTAAAGCCAAATTTATATGCTTCTGTAACACAACACAAAAAATTTTAATAGGCCCAACTCTGCTCTTGAAGCCTTGGGTATGACCCAGTATCTACAGAGCTGCTACAAGCTGTCAGCCCCAGCAGTGTCAGTGGATCTCTGCCAGTTTACATTAGCAAGAATTTATTTCACTATCCTTGCTTTTTTAGGTTAGGGACGCTTTTTTGTCTATGTACAAGGTATCTAACAGAGGTCTTCACTGAACACACACACAAAACCAAAAATAAAATCTTGGAGACTAAACGTAGCCCCATTTAATATTTCCTGTGTTTGCTGCTTCCTGCCTTTATGTTTAAAATGTGGCTGGAATTTCATCTTAAGAATCAGATCACTCCAACCACACAAAGAAATACATGTTTCTTAACATTTACTGCTACCAGGCATTTTAGCTTAAGTCAAGCATCACTAATTTTGACTTAGGTTATACTAGCAAGGAACAATCCTTTCTAACAAGCAAAAGTCGAGTTGGCAAAACCAGCATCTCTGGATTATGCATGGTGTTCACATACTGGGATTCAGATTACAATGTGGCTTGTAATAGTGGGGTAACAATGCTGTGTAGTTGTAGTAATTCTTATGTACTTTTCACATAACAAATATGTTACCATGGATGAGAAACAGACAGTTCTCCGGATGCGATTACAATTCATCATACTATTTAAAATGTCCTAAACCAGGCCTCAACCAACCAAATCACTTCAATAATCCTGTTAAACCTAAGATGTCTTTTCAGACACAGAGTTACTCAAGGGCATTTTGAGGAGGTATTTCTTCTTTAGAAAAGAGTATCTAAAACCAAAATCCTCTATGGAAATGCAGAAGCCAGTCAGCAGAAGTTTTCTTTCAGTAGGCCCATGAATTTGCAAGTGAAATATTTTTTCTTCCCTTCTTCCCCAAATATACCATTTCAGGGCAGGGAGGTGGTGGGGGGATGTGGGTTCAGATTAGCTCTTCACCTTTTTGTGATGAAGACAATAATTTTACAAATTACAAAAATTCTGTAGACCAATAGATCCACCTTATCGCCAGAATTATTCTCTGTAGTTAAACACATATGCAATTTTTTTAAGTATATGGAAAAGCTATGAGATCTGTAAGCAGTAAATAATATTGTCATTACTTTTATTGTCTAAAGAGCATCTCTTCAGAATTTGTCTACGATGGAAGCAGCATTTTCTAAAGAAGAGGCAAGCATGTAGCAATGACATCCCCAGCATAATGTAGCTCAGGTTCCCCAGCTTCATTACATGTTGCATGCAGAAGCATCTTCTCTGGCTTTCAATCCATGACCACTTAATTCTCTCTAGTTCTTACATTAAGAGGCACAAGCAACTACAATCCATCTTCTCCCCAGTAACACAGATCTTTATAAACTTCAGTGACTCGTGCCTCAGTTCTCTCTTGTCCAAGCAACAGTCCTAACCTACTTGATCATTGCTTGTTCAGAAACAATTATGAAATTTTGATTATCCCAATTACCTCTCCCAGAAACTTCTTAAAATCAGCTCACCAATATACTGAATCTGCAACTGCCTTTAAATATCCTGTCAGTTGATTCCTCCCTTCCTCCCTAGGTTATTTCTCTCCAGTGCTCCAAAGGGACCAAAGGAAGACAAGTATATCACTGAGTACTCTACAACAGTTTGACAAAGCAATTTTCAGCTTAGTATGGCTCCTAGATAATGCTACACACTATCAGCTTCCTTAAAACCTAATCGGTTTTCAAGTATAATTAACAAAATAAAATTTAAAAAAAAAGAGAGAGTGATTAAGGATTGAGCCAATCAGTCTAAATTGCTTCAATTTAGTTCAACCTGATGAGCTCTTAAGGAAAAAAAAGCATGTTTGTGCACATTTTTACAATCTGGCTTTCTGATTTGCTACATGAGCATTTCTGGAATCAGCTGGCTCAAAGTGTTACTCAGTTTTCAAGAATTGTGTTAAGAAAACAAGGATCTGCATTTTCTGCACTCAGAAAGCTCCATTGAAACATGCAGCCTTCATATAAACAATTGTTTTCACTTCTCTTTGGCTATCCAAACAGTTTTTTGCTGTGCTTGCTTCATAAAAATGCAGAAAGCAAAGACTGCTTCAAGAAATCTATCTTTTCTAAAATGCTTGCTTTCAAATTCACATTCTAGTCAATTACACACTACTTCAATCTTCTGTCGATATGCCAGTAGAAACATCCTTTTATTCACATTAAACTACAGCCCCATGAACAATGATCCAGATTTTTCAAGAGTGGAAAAGGAGTTATATTAGCTAAGGCCTAGATTACCATCCAACACAGACATTTTAATTGATCTGTACACTGTCTACTTTCTTCGCATTTTAGTATACTGTCTAACTCACCACACTGACTTTTTCAGGTTGTTTTTTTTAATTGTTCCTTTTTGTCTGTTTTTTTTTGAAAGTTGTTCTTTTGGGGGGAGTGAAAGGGTAAAAACCCACAGTAAAAGCTTCAAATTGTCAAATCTTCAGCCATGTATACTCTGATTACACAGTTTCATATTTCTGCCAATTATATATTGCTGTGCTTCCTCTGTTGAAAGAAAATTATATTAATGTTCTTTCAGACCTACCTATTGCTGTATTTTTAAAACTAGCTTTGTTTCTTTGATTACTTCCAACATGTTACTGTTATATATTACAATTTAAATGAAAAATCTCTAGAGTCTTTCACATCTAAAGTCAGCTCTGCTGAAAGCAAAATTCACTCTGGTGCTGTTCCTTAAAAATGTGTTTGCATGTCAATGTCAAATATAATGATATCTGGAGCTGAAAATCCCAAGCAGCCACAGCTTCAGCACTGTCTGTCACAGTAAGCTCATTTACTAAGTTTAGGGTAAAAACAGGTTGTGTCATTCCCTAGTATATCGCATATAAGACACCACTGTGCTTCAAACAAAATACACCTTCCAAAGTTTTACTCCACTCTTGTGGTGTAAAACAAGTCTTCTGTAGAAAAATGACAATATTTGTGCAATTAAAATCTCTGAGCAGGTCAAAGTTTTTCTGGCAAGCCTTATCCATAAATCAATCTCCCAATCTGTTTTCTGTAGCTGCTCTAGAGCAGTATGGAAAGCACTGCCAGGTACGTGCAGTTACTGTCTCTATTATGCGTTTTCTGCCTCAGCCAAACTATTTTAAATGCTTCTTGCTCACTTAATATCTCCTTTCTCTAAACACATTATCACCCTGCAGGATACAGAATATTCATCTAATAAATTCTGTGCCTCAGTGCTTTCAGATCTGCCCGGTTCTAGTTTGTATCCTTTTGTTTGGTGGTCATTTTTTATTTTATTTGTTTGTTTGTTTTATTTCCCCAAAGGCCTTGGAATTGATTCAAAATAGGATATTTTTGAGAAGTACTTTACCATTATTTCTATGTTATCTTATATGTAAGTACATAAACTATTGATTTTTAATGTCTTTCTTCTGTACTGTTTGTTAGACTTTCTCCCCTTTTTGCTCTTTCATTTCAGAAAGGTGCTCAAAGTCCTAAATCATAATTATCTACACTGTGGTTAAATGACCAGAACCAGGAAAATCAGAATATAATTACATGACAAAAGAAAACCACGACACACAGGGTCATGAAACCTCAAAACCTAGCTTTGGTCCTACTTTTCACTTTTAATTCTGCTAGAAAAAGCTTCTGCTGGATGCTTATATCCAGATCACCAGAAGCAGAGATAGAAGCACAGGTAAATCTAGATGGTATCATTTTCTACTACATTACTCCAGGTTGCAAGAAACTTGTTTAATGGCCACTGTTTTAGCTGGCAAATATGAAGAAGAAATGGGAGAACTTTTCAGTGCTTTTAGCCCCTTTTACTGTTTGTGAATTACCCAATAACTTTTTTTTTTTTACAAAAATTCTTTCCATCACCAAGCCACTTGGAGATGTTTTTCCATACTCGCACATCCACAACATAACAAAAAAATTAAAACAAAACATTATCCACCTGATGCTTGATACACAGCAAAGCACCATTCAGGATCTACCTTCAATGCATGGTTAGAGTATGGATTGATGTTTGTAGTGGAAAGGCTTCTCATCCCCATGGCTGCCATCAGTCCAGGCTATGTGGTTCATATTTTTGCTGTAGCACAAAGCATGGGACAAGAATGCTGTAAACTTGTCCCTCCCTAATTTGTTCACTTTCAGTGCCAACACTGACTCCTCTTTGTACTAAGCAGCTAAAAGGCAGCATCCAGGGAAGTGGATCAGTTGCTCCCTGAAGAGAGGCTGCAGTCTAAGAGTAGGCACTGGGCCAGATTAAGTGCTCTACTCTCCTGCTGTGCTTCTGTGAGTACCCAAGATTATTTATCTTTTTCTTGGAGATATAGATATCCAAATTAAGTACACAAATTAAGTAATACACACCCATCACAGAGGTGCTGGGTTTTTCTTCCATACTTGAAGACTTCTATTCCAGCAAGAATGGCAATTCTAGTAAGGAAATGTATGCAACCCACCTGACCTCTCAAAGGGAAAGCCCTTCTCAGCTCACAATACTGAGTGAAGTTGAAGAACACTTACCACTGTCACTCCTCTGAATTTCTTTAGCCAGAAGATCTATCAAGAAAGCAGTTACACTAAGCAGTACCACAAAAGCAGGCATGACGCTGTGCAAGCAGATGCAATGGGGAAAAAAATACTATACCAGATCTTGTACCTCTACAATGTCTTTGATTTTCTAATTTTAATTAAGTGAGATGCTCAAAATCAGCTTTGCATCCTAACTGGTATAAAGCACTCTGCTCCTCGTAGCATAGACCAAAAATAGCAGGCATTTGAGGTAAGTCTCAGGTCATTGGACGAAGGATATTAGAAGCGATTAGTACAAAGTGCATTGCTGGTTCAGGTTTAATATCAAGACAAAACCCCTTCTTCTGCAGTTTTATACTTTCAGCTAATTTTTTTAGCCTCACTTAAAAGTCACAATTCGCCACAACAAAAACCTCCTATGTGAAATATTTTACTTCAAGAAAGAGGTCCAGGCCAGCAAAGGTTTTGACCCTCTTTCAGAGAGTCAAACAACAATCTTTTCATATATTTGGAGCCACCACAGTCACAGATGGAGAAGTCAATCCACAGTAAGCATGCCTTCGGAAGGCAGTAAACTTAAGAAAATAGCCACAGCTAAAAATACTTCATGACCTATCTCTACAAGATTGCCTCTGCTCTAGTTGTTAACATTGGTCCATCACACAAGCTTAAATTCAGACAAAGATAAAAGTGTAACCCCTGCAGGAAACTGAAACACTAGCTGAAATGAAACCACCTCCAAAATGAAGCTTAGAACTTTCCGCCTTAACAACACAGAGATACTGCCTGATTCACCAGCCACTTTATTTGGGTTAATAAAAAAAAAACAAATAAAGTAAAATAAATTTGCAAATTTGATTTCAAGTTAAAAGTCTTTCCCAAGGCTTTTAAAAACATTTAAGAACCTTCCAACAACCTGCAAGTCTAAAGAGAAATCATTTTTAAATGGCCTTTCAGACAAGTTAGAACTTTTTAACATAGGTCTGACTGCACTGACTTCAACCCCAGAAACAAAATTATCTGGGTGATTAAAAAAAGTTGAAGGGAAAATATATATTCTAGGTGGCACAGAATTTAGTTTGTATTGTACTGTGTTGTACAGAATAGACACTACACAGGATGAGTTGCTGATGTGAAAATAGAGACTTCTCAGAAAGGAATCTTCTAGGGGTTCTGAACTGAAAAGCAATGTTTACTCACTTTCATTTCATTTGTCATCAGCCCAGAGGAAGGCCCAGTAGAAAAATATTCTATAGTATTAAATGCAAAAGTCAGGAAAAGCACATGATACGTGTTTCTCAAGAGTCAGTATCACATCGGATGCTTACTATTTATTGGCTTATTATATGCATGCTTTGCTTTGACACAATAAATCTAATTTCACATCCAGCCTTATTAGGGCATCCAGAAAATACAGCACATTTTCTGCTGCTCAGAGCAGTTCCTCAGAGAGTCTTAACAGCAGTATCTGTGTAGTCTTTGCCACAAGCTGCATCTGGGAAACTTTAATGGCACAGAATCACTGTTTTGCTTGCTGCTAGTGCTGCCGTAAATGAGGAAAACAAATTTAATAGGAATAAACTACATGCATTAGGCCCCAAAGGTTGTGATTTCTTTGCTGCAAACTACGTTTGCGGACAAAGTTATGTTGCAAAATGCCCTAGTTATGACAGCCTGCAGTCCAGAGTTGCCACACAACTACAGCTAAGTGTGGGAAACAGTTCATCTTTTTCCCCACATAAGTCTAAACAAAATGCACTGTTAGGCCAGCGAAGGCCCCCTTCTGAGTATACCCAGCTAATGGACCAAAACCAGGCCTGCTGCTCAAGGACAAATGAAAGGAAAACAACAGATATGTACAAGGCAGGAAGGATGGGCAACAAGTTATGTGTTGCCCCTGTTAGTTACCACCCTAACTTGGGACTCATGGATACCAGCTGGCTCCAGACAGTGACACTGGCTGGGCAGGTGGGTCACGGGGGTATAAAAGGCAGCAAATTCAGCAGGTGGGACCAAGGCTGCTTGGATGTTCCTGCGTGGGACACCCCCTGGTGCGGAGCCTGGTGCTGGGACCT
>NW_009951797.1:142671-149891 GCF_000747805.2 Chaetura pelagica | reverse complement strand
ACAACCCCCCCCCAAGGCGGGGGGGGAAGGTGGGAAAAGCCCCTGCCAGCCGATGACCTCCTGGCATCGGCTCGCGACGCTAAGTATTCGGGATATTTTTCTGACACAGCCTTACACCGTATTTTTGCTTTTGCTCTGAACACTTTCTACCAAGGTTTTCTGATGGCTCTCACTGGGAGAAGCTGGGTTTTGAAATTCTGACTGGTTCATGGCAAAGCCAATGTGTGAGGTCTGAACACCATAGTCTTAAGTAATGTTGTCTTTCAGCCACTGATGGGTTAATTTTTCCTATTCAAAAGCCCTTAAGAGATGGGGAGAATAAATTAGGATTACAGTCAATCTGCCTCTGCCCCCTTTCTCAGCATTTCCATACTGGGAGTCACGTTCTAGTTTGGCATTACAAGCCTGCTTCCATGAAATTTTGGTCTCACTTGATTAATACATCACCATCTTTACTAAAGCCTTACAAAGTAAAAATAAAATACATCTTCCTTTTTGCCATTTGCAAGCACACTGCATTGAAATGCATAAATATAGCAGGTTATATATCTGGTTCAGTTATATCCTCAGCTTAATCCTCTCTATTGTGTATATAGCAACCAAACTCATGTGGGGCATTTCAGACATAGTAGTCCCAGGCTTAGTCTAGTATAAAATACATAGTTTGGACATTCCTGCTTATACTTTCTCCTCCTGCAAGAGGAATAACAATTGAGGTCAATTTAAGGCATCTGTCCGGTATATTAGTATGCAGTATGGTGGACACATCATATCTATCATATAGATATATTCTTTGCAGGACATATAGATATGTTTCTTTTCCAGGAACAAACAGTTCTGATCACTGACTTCACTGGAAAGCATGAGTACAAAAAGGATATTTACAGGAATAAACATAAAGGTTTTGCTTTCACTTCCAAAGCAACATTTCTCATCAGGCATGTCTATGCTTTCCTCAAAAGTAGGTGGCATCTCTAGAAAAAAGTTTTATGGCCTGAGCTGTGATTTACTGGTTGAGATGGCTATTCTGGGTTGGCTGACAGCCTCTGCTATTGTAATACTAGTGGACACACTTCCCGGTTTTCAGGAGCTCATCTCAGCACTATAGAAGAAAAAGGTGTCCTGCATGTTCATTCAATAGAATAGAAAAATAGGAAAAAAAAAAAAAGTTTTAGAATTTATGGATAACCTACTGTCTCCCTGGAAAATACAGTTGGTGCCTTTTGTCAAGAAAAAGAGAAAAACAGATGTTACGCTCCACAGTGTAAGCAAATATAGGTTTTCCAGATTGTCGCCCAAATAAATTTTTGAACAACCTCTATATCCATCATAAACATTGGTATATACTGTCACTGCCACTGGAGAGTACAATTAACTATATGTGGAAGCATCCAGCCTTTTATTTACCACATAAGTTGAAATGTCACTGCTAATATCATTATCAAATTTTCAAACAAGAAGACTTGCTCAAGCTGACTGATTTGGTTGAGAAAATTAGCCTGAGGTTTATCTTTGTTACCACAGGCCTCACAAGACAGCTACAGTAGTTATTGCCTGCCAATTAATATTACCAGAGAATATGGGGCAACAAATTTTGTAAGCAGACATTTGTGCTAGTAGTACTGTAAGAAGGACTCTTACCAGAACAGCTGCCCTAGAGATTAAATAAAATGGGAGAGAAGTGGTTCAGTTCAGGACAAAAGGATATTATTTAACCAAATTGTTAGTCACAGCATCATAAGGGACAAGGAAGGCCAGTAGTTTTGAATTCAGCATTTAAAAACTGACAGCACAAGATATACACAGAAAAGAGGTCAGTGTAATTTATAAAAATAAGCTATGACTGTGATTAAAAAAATAGAGATTGCAAAAATATGTCCATTGCACTGTTTTACTTCATGAAGAGAGGAGAGAGTAGATTCTTTTTAGCACACAATTATATCCTTGGATGCCGCTATGTGAAAGCATTCCCTTTTTATACCCATTTTTACATTTTGTAAATAAATTACCATTACAACATGTGAAAGGCAGTAGCTCATATTTCCGAGTTTTAATATTTCAAAGTCACTGACATTTTATGAAAGAGCCTTCTAGTCTGCCCAAAGGTGCCATAAGAGCTGCAGGAAATTTGACATATGTGAAATTATCTTAATGAAACACTTCCCTCAATAATCCAGATATTATTCTAAATGTTTACCTCATACAATCAACAGCTACTGTAATTTCATTAACTGAAAAGAAGAAAATGAATCCACATATAAAATATAATCCCTCTTGATCAGGTTCTTTCCTATATATTGAGAAGGAAGGAAGCAGAGGAGTGAACAATTCTAGCTACTACTGTCGTATTCAATTGCAGATATTAATCTTTTCCAGTATATATTAAGAAGTGTTGCATTACCACATCATAGGAGAAAAAGAAATATATCAGCTCTCCATGAAAGCTGCCTTCAGCCGTAAGGGTTTGCTCTGCTGCTTTAGAAAAGCTAATATATATATCCAAGGCAGTAGAACCTGAAAAGCTGAACTGTAATAGAAATACCATTGAGAAAGTAAGACATATAGAAAAAAATTAATTTGTTTAATTAAAAACTATTTTTCTCTGACTTCAGGGTGAGTGTCTACTCTTCATACAGGCTGATGTCTCTCATTCCAGAAATTCCTCCTGTGACCTGCTGTATGTCCTGCATCAGTCAGTACTGGTAAGATCCATTGAGGTACCCTGGTCTACATCTAATGTAGCTCCAATGCAGAGGTACTGATAATACCTGCATATTCCCATATTTAAGCAGGAGAGCATGTGTATCATGAGCACATTAATTTTTATTTTAAAACAGGTTGCATATGTCTCCTTTGCAAGTGAAGTTTTTGAACTGCATGTGTTCACTGAACTGGTTCTTTCAAGGTACTCCATCAGAGGGGCAGAAGAAACACTGGATCATATCTCACTTATGCAGTATCAAGCAAGGACAGCTGGATCTCAGCACTAGGTTTAAAATGCTAACTATCACCTCAATTGTCACAGTTTAGTTCAGGATTGGCAATTAAACAAATTACCATGCTCTCTATCCCCTCCCCCCTCCTCCCAGCCACATAGGGAAAGAAGAGAGACATTAAGGAGAGAGGCTTCCAGATTGAAAACTAAACTTCACAGCTTTAATTAAATACTAGTGATAAAAGAAGTTCCAGAAAGTGTGCTTCTTAAAAGAGAGTTCACTGAAGAAACACACACACACACAAAAGAATTAAATTCAGTAAAAGAAAATTGGCTTAATCCTGGCTCAAACCAGAACATAAATCTGGATGGATTTTGACAGCTCACCATGAGAACACAGCCTTCACCTCTACAACCTGTCCTCAAAGCAGTAGTCCTAACAAAGCAGTAATGCTCAAGTAAACTGAACCCAAGTCAAGATCAGTTGCACCAGCTCATATAGAAGGAACAGACCTCAGTTTGCTCAGTAAATATTCATCAGCAAGTTTAGTACAGACAGCTTTAAGGTTGTCTTATATTTCACATTAGAAATACGATGGTATTTAGTCAACAATCATAGTGCTTGTACAGACAGAGCTTTTGTGTTAACATGTCCTGTTAATGCTCCTCAAACTTCATTTTCGCATTTTATAGGATACATTCAAGTGAAGCAGAAGTGGATTCTTGAAATGTACTCTAGTCTAAGTCAGCTTCTTTAGCTGGCTGCCACTTTTGAAATAAATTAGTCCCTGCAGGGATTACCACCAGCAGAAGCACCAGGCATCCACCGACATGTCACATTCAGCTGTTGTACTTGTAATTCATTAGTATCTCCAGCTAGGTTAGAGGTTATTACACCCTCTCTGGGGGTACAAAAGAAAGCTTGAATGACCTCCTAACCTATACTAAAATACATAACAATGTTTTTAAAAATAAAAGTTATTTCTTAACAATAGGGATTATAAATTATTCTTGTATTAAAATAACATTCAAACTAGACCTGACGTCTTTGAAAAGTTCTTCAAATACCAGTGATAATGGATGCCAAATCTCAGAACTGAAAACCATTCAGATTATTAGATTCTTTACCCTCAAAAAATAGACAATGATTCTTGCAAGAAAAAAATGCCAGCAAATTAAAATAATTAACAATGCCTGAAATGTCTTAAATTATTTCTACTTTGATGTGATTATCTGACTGAAATGATATTACTACTGCTGATGTATTCTCAGTTTCGGTGGTATATCCTTAAAATAGTTGTTCTTAACTAGTTTCTCAGAAAAAGAACACTCCTTAATAAAAGTTAAGCTTTCTATATATATTGTGCTCAGTTTAAGACAGCAAATCAGCTTTTTGTCACCATCAAACAAATGCTTTACTTCAGTTTAGGGGAAAGTATTTCCAAATAATAAAAGTGTCATATTTTGGTGAAAATAAGACAAGGCAAGATTTCAAATTTTGTAGATTGCAAAACCATACAAATAGATGTATTATGTTAGACAAAAAATCCATCTGTTCACCCCATTACCTATCTGTCACATACCACAAGGTGGGCACATTGCCCAATTAAATATCACACCCCACAAAGCAGGTACAGCAGCATGTCCCATAAAGTGGGCACAGATAGAGTTCCCCAGAGGTGGGGGTCAGCCCAGGGAGATTCAGACCCCCTTGCTTTCTAAACTCCTTCTCAGAGAGGAGTCTAGGGGCAGCTGGATCCAATCTTCCTCTCTTAATTAATCTCTTATAGCAACCCATTTGGCAAGATTAATCTCTGGAATTCTCTGCATGGTATTCTAAGAGTAAGACAATTTCCCAGAAGCTGATACAAAACATTACTTTATTTAAAATTGAGTAAGATTATAAAGCTTGTCAAAAATCACACAACAATATCACTCTCAATGCAACAGATTACAACTAGCAGAACCTAGCAAAATCGTACTCTAAAACAATGGGTTACAACTAGAAAAACATAGCAAAATTAGAAATTATCTTACCCTTATGTGTCAAAAGCAAGGTTAAAAATAGAAAGAAAGAGAGACAGAGAGAGGGAGAACAAGAGAGAGTTGAAGAAAGAGGGGATAGGAAAGATACCACCACCCTTGGATCCAGAGATGATCTCAGTATGATGTTGTGGTCCTTGGATGTTGGACATGTGCACTGAGCTTTTTGAATCTGCCTCCTTTACGGCACCCAGACCCACTTCTCCTGGCGAGGCTCAGCCTATTTTGTGTAGACTCAGTGTTGGATTTGGGAATATTCTGTAAATGAGTCAGTGGGGCATGGAGGTCCAGGTGATCACTTGCCCACCTTCCTTCCCCCCCCCCCACCCCGCATCGGGTTGACTGAGCAATGACCTTTATTTTCAGGCATCCACTCTGTCCTTAAAGAGGACAGTGTCTTTTACAAGATGGCACTGTACCTTCATGGGGCTCCTCTTGGCAGCTGCTGTTTCTTATGAAAAAAGGAGAGTGTCCAGTTTATCAGGGTGGTTACCGAATGAAGGACTCTCCTTTCAAGAACAGGGTCCAAGTGGCTTATCGAATGATGATCCTCCCTGAGCACAATGTCCAGTTTTTCAAGGCAGCCATTTTGAGACAAGTATTCATTTTGGGACTCTACACTATCCCTAGCCACTGCTGGAGAAAGATGTACAACAGAAAAACGTAAGAATCAGAATAAGTACAAAGAAATCCTTCCTTCCTAACAAGTCATTAAACCATGAGTTTTTTCCACATGACAGTTTAATTTCTTTAATAGCTTCTATTGTGTTCAATCATTTTATCTAGCTCATCACTTGAATCACCGACTACTTTTTTCCCTTCAGAGAAAGCCAGACCATTTGTGAGGCATTATGACCCCTTGAAAAAACCACAGTGGAACTTTTCCAATACCTCACATCCACTTGTTGTCTGGCAGTTTTATCCCTTGTGAATGGCTTGTCAACAGGGTATATACAGAAGCCGCCCTGACTGCTGCTAGTTCCCCCAGGTGCCTTGTGGACACTGCAGTTTTGTCACCTCCTCACAGTCCTTGAAACTCCTTCACCAGTTAAAGCCACAAATTACATTATTCAGAAATCTTCATAAAGCTGGGAGGCATAAAGCAGTTTTAATTTCCCTCTGGAAACTACCTGTGTCACACAGCAGAACCAAGGCACCTGGGCAGCCTCCCATGGGAGGCCCGCCAGCTCAGGGTTACATTAAGGACTGCCAATAGGAAATGCATGAATGTAGTGAAAACACCTCTGGGGACAGGTTTGGTGAAAGAGACAACACTGCATGCAGAGTAAGACAGACAGCCCACATCCTACTCGATGTTACAACTCTCTCTTTGGCCTCACAACATGCAGAGTGGATGAGCGGGTGCCATGGATCAGCTGAGCCCCAACTCTGCCTGCAGCTTCCCCAGAGAGCTGCCCCAGCCACTGAGGGACCACTGGGCAGGGTTCAGGATGTACTAGCACCAACTACTGATCTCTCTGGGGGAAACAATGCATAACTGTAGACCAGGCTGCAAACCTGACTGTTTCTTCTGTCTGTTACCACAGACTCTGTATTTTTTCATGGCCTGCAGCCTTTTCCTCATTCTGTTGACAGTCTCATCTTTCCCTTACACCAGCAGTAAAATTTTGGGGGTCACTGGAGAGAGGGTGGGGTGGGTTGAGGGGGAAGAGGGATAGATTTGATTCAGGGGAGAGACAAAGGTTTAATTCAACCACTAGAAAGGTCAATAAGATCCCTGTTCACTGAACCTCTAGATCCAGAATCTGGACCTGGGTTTTCAAATATTTTGCCTGTAAAGCACACTGATATCGTACGAAGATAATAAAAGCTTTAAGTGCTACAAACTGTACAATGAAGGCTATGAGACTGCATGAAACCAGGTCAGTCAGAATCTAATCCTTTTCAGCCCTACCACCAAGCCTTACAACAAAATGGAGCAACTTTTGTCCGTGTCTCTTTTCTACCAGTGGAGCATGCAGCCTTTCTTAAAACCTGCTTCTCAGTGAATAAAAATCAGTTGCAGAAAGACAGAAATCTGACAGCAGTGGTCTGCTTCTCACAAAGGAATTTTGACTGAAGGAGAGCTGTACAGAGAAGTAAAATGCTACAACAACACAAGAAAGGAAATTGAATAAACAGGGAGCCCATGCAACAAATTCACAAAATGGGATCCTTCCAAAGCATGAACTATCCCATTGCTTTTAGCCTTTGGCAGTGTGCTGGCATTAATGCCATTCCT
>NW_009951797.1:123633-142516 GCF_000747805.2 Chaetura pelagica | reverse complement strand
TCCTGCTCAGGTCTCAGAACTAAGAATCTTGTTTGTTTGCAGGACTTGTCCCATATGGTGGAACCAAGCAATGTGCTGGAAGCTCATTGCTCTCACCATAAACAAAGCCTTGGTGGAGGCCACTGGAAATCTCAATGGGAAACAAATGTTATGAGACAGCTGCTGCGGAATCATCTCTTGCAGCCAGTGACAAAGAGAAAAAAGGTAAATCTAAATTCACTTTTTCTGCATGTCTTATCTTCTGCTATGGAAGACTGAATGGAAAATGTATTTTGAAGCTTGTCAAAGTGGGAAAAATTCAATTTGCCATTAATAGATGAATTAGCTTAGCCTTTTTTGATCCAGAGTCTGATCATTATCCAAGTATGCAAACATATACATCACTCCAATCTGTATGCTATATATACTGATACTCTTATTTCCAGTAGCTGGAAATTTTAATGAAACCAAACCTGAAATTCCTATTTCATAAATCTGTGATTCTTTCTGTTAATACATTTTAAGTAATATAGCAAAAATTCACAATGGATAAATGAAGAGCTTTAATTTGAAGTTATAAATCTTTATATGATTTTGATAATTTAACTTGCATTGAACAATTTTGAAAGCAGAAAATACTCACACGAAAAATAACTGAAGCTGAAAGAAAGGGAACATAAATGAACAGAAACAAGGGCTAATGAAAGACAATTAAATACATGACAGTCTGGAATAAAAATAGAATTGCAATACTAATTCTGAAAAGCCTGTTCTGGAGAACACAGCTGGAATCAACAATAGTATTTACTGAACACTACACATACATGGCTAGTTTCATTATGATTTAACTAATTATCAGTACAATACCATCTGCAGATATTTGACATGTTGCTCTAAGTGAGAAATAAAAATGCAAATACCAGAGTCAAAGGGATCGTGCATTCTTCCAGTTTTAATATAAAATACCAGTAATTACCTGACTATCAGGACCTAAAAGTAGTGGTGCTAATTTTCTCTGAAATTTGCTTACTTCCTCTTTTTCAGGTAAACTGTAGCCAGTTAATCAGAAAAGAAATTACACTACCATGTTGCAAAGAGCAGTGCAACATAAGCAAGTAAATGTATGCGGTGTGTTACACCTGAGCAGGGTTGCAGAAAATATTCTGCCCTGGGAAACTGGCATTTTATCAGCTAGTTGTATAGTGATGCTACAATGACAGTTAGTCTAAGTAGTAACATTTGTCTGTGAAATCCATTCAACTTGTATATAAATTTGATTCTTTATCTCATGATTTAAACAGAAATTGTAATTCAATTTAGAAGATGTCCTTTTGCAAAACTTTAAATAGGAATGGATCTGAAAAAAATTTTGTTTGTTTGAAAGTAAAAAAAAATATATATAAGAAGGGAAATACTATTTATTACTTTTCATGAAAATGTGTGAAATATTGGAATTTTTTATATAAGCAAATTTAGCAGCCTTTTCATATGCATTGAGGCCACAAGCTACAAATTAAATCTGAGTTTCTGAACTCTATTTATACAGGAATAAGTATGAATCAGTGGATTGAGTCAGGATAAATTATTCTATTATAGCTGTGTTTGTCTGAGATTATTTACAGTGGTCTACATTCCTAATTTCTCCAATAGATTTGTCTGGTTGTTGGTTTTGTGGGTTTTTTTACTTCCTTGTTCATTTCAGGATGTCTGCATTTAGTCAGAGGTGACTGTAGTTTGTATTTCATTGTAGCTTTTTTCCTCCCCTCTAATAGAATTTTTGGGTTTTAAAGGTTACTGAAAAATATTTTAAATGTGTAATTCAAATAGTCACAAAGAAAACTGAGAACTAAATAATGCTATTTGTTGTTTAAAATCATGGGAATTACTTATTTTAATGCAACAGCTGAAAATTCACTTGTTTCATTGAGCAGATGACCATGTGATTGACACACTCGGTTGGGGACACTGTCAATTTACACTCACATGTCCCTCCTACTGAACGGCGAGCTGCAGATGCAGTTACAGACCTGCCCATGAGCAACAGGATTTGTATGTGAACACATTTCAGGATCAGCAGATACTTAGAATTATGTGTTGATAACAACACCACAAGCTCAAATATCACCACCTCCACTGCCATGAACACAGCAACATCTTGCATCTTGCCTTTCATTCCTTCACCTTGTGCTTGAGGTGGGGGCAGGGCAGGGCGTGTGAATATTGCCTTAGGGAAAAACATGTTGCATTATTTTTGAGGATTAAATCTGTCTTTCCCTTTTCTTAAGTCTACATTAATGGAAATGCTTCATGCCAAGCTGTTCAGATGGAGGGCTGAATGAACCAACAGTGCCTTTGGAAGCAGAAGATTAAAAAAGTCATGCAAAACAAGATTCTTTCCATTTTCTCTCTGTGCTCCATCACTGAAGTTTCATTCCTGAGCCAGAACAGTGTAAAATCACTTTGCAACACTCTCCAGAAAAAAAAATAAAAATTAATGCAGACTTCTGTGTTCTCCTATACTCTCTCAAGTGAGGTTGGGAGACAAGCATTAAGGATCATTTTGCTAAAATAATTTCCTAATCCTTGCCTGTTCTTGTAAATCTGGGATTATAAAATTGCCATTGAGGGAGTAACAAGTGTGGTCTCTATGCCTGGAAGGTTTCCAGAATAACATAGATGCCAACTGAAACTAAGAGATATCAGTCTTTTGAAAAACTTTTACATGATTCAGACTCTCCATTGTTGAAAAGATAAAGCATCTTCATTCTTTTCTCCATCATCTATTTCTATATGCAGAAGAATACAAAATGCATGTGATTTTAAAATCAAACTTTAGTATATACACATTATGTCGTCTGCCTTTTCCTTCTTATTTGGATTAAGTGATGCTAGCCAAAACTGAAGTCTTCTCTGTAAGGAAAGACATGTTGATAATTCAGGTATCCTAAGATATTTTTAAAATTATTTTAAGTCTGGTCAACAATTTATTTTTTTTTTATTGTTTATTGCTAATAATTGCAATAGCAATTCCTAAAGATGCTACACATCCAGAATTTCACAATAGACAGCTTATAAAAAAAAAGTAAATAACTGCCACAGCTAAATAAATGAATCACAGAAAAGCCAAATGAGGAAAGTATAATGAATTTTCTATTTAGTCAAAATTTTAGTGAAGTCAAGGGGATGGTAAAAATATTATTTCTTCATTCATTATGATCTGCTAAACAGCGTTACGGAAAAGTTAGATTAATTCTTCCATATTCAAATTGAAGCCAGTGAAGGTTTGTGAAAGTGCAAGTCAGCTGCTTATCATTACTGATGCTGTAGTATAAAGCTACTGTAAAGCAACAAGACTTTCCAAACTTTAAAAGATTATCACATGCGGGTTCCTCTCCACTCATCTTGATTCTTTCACCAAGGTATGGATATACCATCCTTTGCATGTCTTGCAAGAAAAGTGTGGTATTAGTGATCTAGCTCAAGCAGACTGGCTTTATACTGAAGAGGTTCAAAAGTGGGAGAAACTGCAAGCCTGGAAGCTACGCAGCTGCTGTTCCCCTGTGCCCCAGCAGACTTAGCACTATGTTAATTCCCATATTTTTTTACATGTATCTCCATGAGAATATTAACCATGTACAGTTTTTGGTCTACTAATTGTTGGCCATTTTTTCTTTCTTGTTCCAAGTCTTCAGCTTGATGTAAGGAGCCTATTCATTTTGCTATGATGTGTCACCTCATGTTTTCTCTGTAACAGGTTGCCATGTGTTTTCTTTTCCATGTAACGGAAATGCATGAGTACCCCAACATACAAGACACCGCCTTGCCTGAGAAGTCTCCTGAGTGTTCCCTAAAATGGAGGAGGGGGTTGGGTTTTTTCCCATCAACACTAATTCCAGTGCTGAGTCACAGGAATGAGAGGAAGATAAATCCAGTAGTGAAGCCTTTTCATCTGAGGCTAAAGAGCAGTAGATCATCCAGTGAGACTTTTCTACATACCTCTTGTTAGGCATGTTTCAAAACAGAAGCAGGAAGGACACAGTTCTAATATTTCCCCAGGATGCAGCAGCCTTTTAAGCTAAGAGGAATCTTATTAAATATAATCTTAATGCTTCTTGTTGTTTTATTTTTTTACAGCTTTAGTACTGCAAATCTATGCTTCTGAATAAGCAAGCACCAAAGTTGGTGTCATTTCTATGGAAGAAGCAGTCCTCAAAACTATGGTGCTGCAGCCCACCTACTCTTGCCAGTGTTCTGTAAAACACTTCTTGGAGAACACCACGATGACAGCAAGCATTTATTTAAGGTATCCTGCCTACCTGGTAGCACAGGTGAACAAGAGGCAGAGGCATGTGCTGCTGGGTGTGTGACTGGATAGTGACAGCAGCCCTGGAGGGGACAGAGGTCTAGAAGAAGTTGAGTTCAGCTGGTGTGCCACCAGCTTCACAGAAAGGCTCTCCTCCAGCTGTGTCTCTTACAGCTACAGCTTGAAAGACACTGTCTTCATACCCTGCTCATCTAAGCAGTGCAATTTCAAAAATTCTGCATGTAAATAAAATATGTTTTACAGTTTAATACCAATTCTTTAAAACTTTCTAAAGCTATCACATCCTTTTATTAGGACATGTTAACAGATTTTAGCAGAGTTTCTTTAGTGGTATTATTTTGGGGTGAGCAGTCATTTGACAGATTTAATACAAACTCTACACTTGTAGTATATTAACTGAGCTGAATTGCTACTGGAAAGTTAAATATGTTGCACAAGATGCTTTGCAGATTGGAACAGCAGTTAAAAAAAAAAAAAAAGAAAAAAAAAGATTTTTTTGTTGAGAAGTTACATTTTATTTCTTAGTCAGAGACACAATAAAGTATGTAGAGCACATAAAAGTAAGCACTGAGATTTCATCTAGGATAATTTTAATTTGAGATTAAGAACCCAATTTCTTAGACCTCTTTTGAAATGGAAAACAAAAAACCAAAACCCACACCAAAATGTAAAAAAAAGAGGACTACTCTATAACGACAATCTGAAGGGTACAAAGATCCTTTCAGCCAAAAACCTGCTCTACAGAAATGCTCTCAAGTCACTGCAATTGTACATCAGTGAAGAACCTCCTAGAAATACAGAGTAAAATCTCAGAAGGTATGAAAGATATCTATATACATATATTTATATTCAAGCAATGGAACAATCCTGGAGAACAAGAGTAAGATCTATAATTTTCTAAGGGAAATGCATTACAAAGGACTCTATCGGCCAAAATGTCTTTTTCAATGATTTATCATAAGCCCAGCCTGGTTCCCAACTGAGCTTACCATAAACGTGGATATCAAAAATGCCCGGGTTTTGGCCTTTAGACTGCTCAGATTCACACCCTATCACATTTTAAATAATGCATCATAAAGTTAAGGACAACATTGCAACAAGGTCAGAATGAATGTATCTTATCATTGCTGAAGGTCTCAGACAGAAGGTAAATGAAGGGAAGAAACTGTAGTCTTCTCTTAAGAGAAAAAAAAATATTGTATTAGAAACAGCAACAAAGGGTTTATCACTGTTTACTACAAGGGCTGTGGGTATTTAACTTGACCTTCTAATAGGCTTATTTGCCCAGCAATATAATCAGATATTTACAAACATAAAACACACACACAAAAATGACTTTAGATTCCCGCCTAAACTGGGAAATTCTGTTTCTGACTGTAGGTAACTACAGACTGTTTCTATCTTGTCTTCTGTCAGTCAGGAGCAATGCAGGATTATGTAGTGATTATGTGACAAATTTCCTTCTCCTGCAACTATTCTGCAGCTGCAGTTCACATGGTTTTACCTCAAGGATGCTGTCTCTCTGCATCACAGTTTAGCAATCGTTACATTTTACATCCATTCCCATTAGGTATGTTCAGCAAGCTTCAAAAGTGGAGCTGTCATAGAGCAGAATGCTTGCTATCTAGTGGTAAAAAGCCCATTAAGACAACTTAGACTTAAGCTGCAGAGTATCAGCTTTCCAGAGGCAGTGAACTAATTCTTTTTTTTTCCAGAGTGGAAAATGCCTGTCTCTCACAGACACACTATAGTTAAAAGTCTCTTCAGCAATTTATTGAAAGGGGGTTGAAGGAGGCAAGGCAGGGCGTGGAAGAGCAGCCACAGAAAGTACTCTATCTAACACACTATTAAAAATGTTTGGCTATTAACCAGCATGTGTACACTTTTCTACACAGCCTGCAAGTTTCTGATATCTTGATTGTCATTTGGAAAAAACAAAACAACCCTGTTGCACTAGTAGTGTGTGCATCTTGATCAGCTTATCTTTCAGTAGCTTCCTCATACCATTCAGTTTCTGTTTTTCACATCCTTCCAGCACCTCTCCCAGGAATTTCCAGCACAAACCCCTCAAAACATCTCCAGAAGAAGTAAATATTTGCCTATAATATCAAGACAACACTTTCTATCAAGTGAAGTCTTCGACTCATTCATGAAACGATCAAGTTATACACCAAGCTTTTGCATTCCATTTGCTTAGGAATATTTCTGCTCCAAATAAAACAGAAGCAGAAATTACAAAATGCCCATTAGCCTTCTCATCACTTTTTCCAGGATGCTTTCCATATGAATCTTCATCTCATGCCAACTGAGGATTCATAATTAAGTCAACAACAAGAGCCAGATAAAGATGGAGAGTAAAGGTCAATAGTTTTTTATTTGCATAGTCATCATTGGAAATTTATATTTAAAAACAAGAGACCTGTAAGTTAGTAACATTTTTTTTCCCAGTAACTGCTGGTTAAAAAAAAAAAAAAAAAAAAAAAATTTATGTAGTAAAATTTTTTTTCCCAGTAAAGCCTGGTAAAAAAAAAAAAAAAAAAAAAAAAAGAAGCTGTAATTATACTTGTGCATTCAACATACCTTCCCTAATTATAAACCAAACAACTACATGTCCTCTGATAACATTAATTCTAATGTGTTTCCCTATAATTCCTGATTGACTAGTGCTTAGAATAGTACATGAAAGTGTTTTTTTACTTCTTTTTCCAAAATAAAGACAGTGACAAGTCATTATCTGAACACATACTATTTTTGAAGCACCAACACTCCACACTGTTTCTTTGGTCTAGTGAAAATCTGCAAGTCAATGATAGTCAGACTCTGGTTTCAATAGTTTTCACCATATTGCAAAGGGGCTTATCTTGTGACATTATTAGAAGCCACTTGGATTCCAACTTGCAGAAACGTGTTCACAGCTTTATAAGTTTTTATAGAAGCAAGCAGCTAACATCAGTCTTTGTGACACCTCAGCTACAGGTTTATAGTGAAATAATGGGCTCCACAAAAATAAAATAAATCCCATGAAAGCTACATTCAGTAAGAATGCATACCAGAAGAAGCCATACTGGAAATCTCTAAGCTGTAAATTTTCTCCCATTAAGAGTTGGATGCATCTTTTATTCATGTATGCTGTTATTTCACATTGCTAGGATAAATCTTTATGAAGAGCAGAATATCCCTTCTGCAAAGAACGAAATTAGGAAAGCAAGGAGTGATGGGAACTATTTGTGAATCTTCATTGTTCCTGGTGAAGAACAATCCTTGGAGTAAAGAAGGGGAGGAATTGAATATAATGCTTTAACTGCATAGGAAATATCATCTTCTAAAATACAGTCTCTTTTAGCTTTCTCAAATTCCTTTTTACAGTTACCAATAGTACTGTTTGTACATGTGGTGATATACAAATAGCTTCCTTAAGGAGACTTTGAGTGCAGTTCACTAATACTGTGCTACAGATCAAAACAGAGACTGCCAAGTGATGCACTGGCACAGAATATGTGACAATTCATGTGTGGAACTTGAGAGAACAATCAACTAGGAAATGCATGCTCCATCCCAAATCCAAAAAAGCTGGCCCTTCAGTATTAACACTGAAGTGTCAGACTTCCAAACATGAGAAAAGCTTCCTTTGTCATGCAATAAATTCTCCAAATGTACCCACACCATAATTTCCACAGTGCAAGAGTCAGTGTGAATTCCACAATGCACGCAAAACATGCTTTGTATGAGGGTGCACTCTGAATCTTACATGACACACACAACCTCAGCTGCTAAACCTGCACACCATCAACTCCCAACTACTAGGCACAACAGGGTTCTAGTGTGGATGCAACAAAAACTGCATCATGGGCATGTGTTGGCCCTCCAAATTATGAGGCTGCTAATGCACAACATACATGCCATGACTAGTCAACAGCCATCCTGAAGGACAAAATAGCTGCATTCAGCATGGAGAAATAGGTTGTTGGAGATATCTCACTACCTCCTTTAATCCACAGGTGAAATATACTTCTGTACCTCATCTCGTCCTTAACGTAAGTGTAGTCCTCTAAAAAAATCCCTCTAGGTTTTAAAAAAAATGCTCAAGTGCTAAAAAGCATGGGTAAAGTAATATGATGGGCAGCAGCATTATCATTTTACTTCCCCTCCTTGTTGTATAACTGCTACATCTACCATGCTCTGCTAGAAGGGGTGCACCCAGATACTTGCAAGATCCTTTCAGTGCTTGGGAGAGGGTTGTTCTGTTCCCTGCAGCAGCTGAGTACATCCAAGCACAGCAAGCTCATGGCCTGTAATGCATGCCAAGTAGGAAAGACATGCTGCCAAGCACAGAGCTTGTAGTGTAAAAATGGATTTGTAGATCTCAAAGACGAGCAAAGTATGTGCGTAGAGGAGCGTAGCTGCAGGAGGCACAAAAGAGATGACAATACGGAGAGGTTGCCTACAGCTCCAGAGGGTAGCATGGAAGGTTATTTCAACATACAAATCCACTGACACCAGCTTTTGTCAGAAGCTGCAATCAAAAGCAAAGTTAGAAGAAAGGTCCAACCTTCCAAGGACCCACTGGAGATGGGGAAAATCTGTTTCCAGATGTTTTGCTTTAAATCTGCCTGACCAAACAGATCTGCATATTCTTGCAAAAAATATTTATCTCATTATAGTTTATTAGTTTCTGTTTGCTATCATAAAACAAGGACCAGAGAGACTGGGAGCCACTTTGAGCACTTTGGAACGTCTACCGTGCAGAGAAATTGAGGCTGTTCTGCCTCAAGGCCCTGGCTGACTTCAGGACCTGCACAAATGGCTTTTTAAACCACTGTTTTAACTTTCAACATATAAAAATAGGAGGATCTAAACTAATAGCTGGAGCTTACAATAGATGCAGAGCAGCTGTGGTTTTTAACATTGCATGCAGCCACTTGGACTCCAAAATGAGCAGCTGCAGGGGGAGAAACAGCAGGGGAGGGGAAACCCTGCCAAAGCAAGCCATTAGGTTACAGTGAGCATGCAAGGGGAAGCTCCTCCTCCCAATCCATTTTGTCAGTAGCATGAAAGAGTCATAGTGTTTCATCTTAAAGTAATCCCCCTTAAGCCTGAAGTGTCCATGTCTCTGTGAGAACAGTATTCTGACAGTGTTGTAAGGGGCCAGAGAAGAGTGAGCTGCAATAAGACAAGCGCTGTTTTCAGCAGAGAGCTCATCACACCGGTACCAATGTCCACTTTCTGGCAGCTGTCCATTACAGACCTCCTAAGTACTGTATTTTGTACAATTATACAGAGTTTAGAGGATGTACCACCAAATACTTAAGTTGGGCAAAACATTAAAAAAAATGTACTAAATGTTTGGTTTAGCCTTGGAGACTACAAAATGAAGCCCTGGGCTTTCAGCAGTGCACTCTGCAGAGCCTTAGAGAATGCAAGTCAAACAGAAAGAGAGTGTGTGTGTGTGTGGAGGGTGAAAATCACAAAAAAACCCAACAAACTATTTTTACCAGCCCTTTTCATGCCAGTAGACAAAGGAGCAGATCTTCCCAATATGCTGACCTGCACAGCCTTTCCAGGTAAGCATGGGCAAAAAAAAAAATGTGTTACAAATGCTGTTATAGCACAGTGAAGCCTGTCCTACTGTCCCCCTCGCTCAAGAAAACTTGAAGCTGTAGGATGCAAAGTCCAGCTGTCTGCTGCCAAAGATCAGAGACAGTCAGGTTAGCTTAAATTAAGAACAAAGCGGCTGAAAATAACTATGGTCCAATGTATATATTCTTCATAGTGCTGCAGTAAGCACACAAGTACTCACAGAAGATTCACTATTCTACATGACAGCACGTGAGTTGAAATAATCTTTTGTTCTCTTTGGTCTAAAGCAAGTATTACAATGACCCTTCTTCTCCCTCACCAATATTTCTTAGATCCAGATTTTCTAGCCAGTGTACACAATACTCTTCTCAATAGCATCTGTGCACTCTGCCAACCCACTATTGGTACTGCCAATAAACATGCTAATTTAGAAAGCGGCTGATTCTGTAGTTATATGTAGGACAATATAATAATATATCTCAGCAGCAATAATCATTGTTATCTATACTTCACAAGTGCAACATCCAAACTTTAAAATTAACTAGCCTTCTAAAAAGAATAAATCTTTTGTCAACAAATGACATGCTCTCCAGAACTTTGCTAGTCAGAAGGAATCTTCCAACATCTTCCATTAATACCTTGTCCAAGGCCTACTGATGTCACTGTTTTAAAACTGCTTTCAGCTGGGCTTGGAATATGCCCTTGCATCGTACTGACTGTCTCTTGTGCACACTACTCAATAAATACTTTTGCCCACTTCTAAAATCTAATTCAGAAAATAATATTCTATTTTCTTTTAATAATAATAATAAAAACAAAGCAACAAGCAACTTTTAGTTTAGACAAAGCAGAATTTCAAATAAAATTTGCAGGTATGAGGCTGGTGAGTGAGACTTGAACATCTCCCTTCAGGATGGAAACGCTCAGCCCTACAAACAGCTACCTGCAGCAACAAAATGCTGCCTGGGAAATGCCAGAGTCCTGGGGACAACCCAAGCACATAAGTTAACCCTGTAGCTGCAGTTCTGGCAACTGTTGCAGACTGAGGTAGGGATATACAGGAGTAAACCGTGCAATCCTCTTCCCATGGAGCTGCTCCCTCCCTCTTGTTTGGATGTAAACAGAGTACATTTGACCATCTTCAAAGGGCAGTCTTACCACTGGCAACTGCACTTCACAGCACTGTGTTGCTCTTGCCAGAAGAACAAGTTTTTAGTGTACAGAAGGAGCCTACAACAAGGATGAGATCCCTTTCAGATTTTCCCTTTTAAAATGTCCTTTGTCTTTCTTTTAAATATATTAGTTTACTTCTGACTAGGTATAGTTAGGGATACCTATAATCCCTACTGACTTTAAACTGTTCCCTAGACTTTTAATGTTGCAGATGTGTGTATTTAATCAAAAGCAGGCTGAATCTGGGCACGAGCACATCTCTTCTGTTATCTTGCACTGAAGTCAACTCATTTATATCCAACCTGACACGGCACTATCTCTTCTGAGGCGGGCTCAGGAGAAAGGAATACCAATGACATGTTTACAACCGTGTTTATTAGACGTTCCTTAATCACACAAGCCATAAGTAGATTATGCAGACTGTACTTCTGACAACAGCAAGCAACTCAGAGCTGCTCCTCATTGTCAGCAATGGCTGCAGAGGCCATGATGCACTAACGAAGTCTGAGCACCCTCAGGAACATTCCCCCATTCCACCTGCTCCCAGTAACAACCATTCAACCTAGCAATACAGCAGATTCTGCAGCTGACCAGCTGGGGACTGCTGGCCCAAGACAGGTGAGATACCCTTGTGGTACAAACAAAAATGGGTTCCATTTCCACCTTAAATTCTACTAGAAAGTGAAAATAAACTAGGAAAGCAATACAATTGTGCACTTTCTAATGAAGGAAGTTTTGAAAAACTGATATCCTTTTGACATTTTATTTGTGATTAGCGACTAGGAAATTTAATCAGTCCAATCTATTTTGACCAGCATGAAAAATACCTTTTTTGGAATACTGAATGTCAATCTGTAATACTCCCTGCTTAGACTTCCATTCTGTTCATTGACATCTTTCTCATCTTCTCCCCATTCTATTTCTATCATGATTCTTTTACTAAGCAGATGTGTAGCCCATTTTAAAAAAAAAGAAAAAAAAAAGAAGAAAAAAGAAGAAAAAAAAAGAAGAAATTACACTGACTACCTTTTAACCAGACTTTCAAAGCTTGTCTTACAGAATTCTTAATTCCAGGAAATTTCTGGTTTTTTACATTCTTGGTAAGAAGAATGCTTTGAACATCTGAAGGCACCTTAAAACTATGAACAAGATTAGGAGTTAATTTAATTTAAAAGAAAAAGTGGGGGGGGGGGAGGGATGCGGAATAAAGGAAAATGCAAAAGATTATATTTGCATTACTGACCAGTCTCTGGTAAAAATAGAACCTACCATAGCAATCACAGAATCAGAGCTGCAGAAGGTTTTCAGCACATTAGGCATTTGACACACATTGGCCCTTAGGCACTCGGCAAGATTGTTTCAAGGGGCCTGCTGTTATCACGATTCCCAACTCTAATGTGATCAGCATTAATTATGCCAGATCAAACATCCAAGCAATCAGATAAAACAAAAATCCAAGGCTATGTGGCCTTCTCCTCAATGCTTACATTTAATTAGGTTTTATTGTTTCATTGCCTTCCAGAACGTGCTGACACACAAGATTCAAGAAATGTTCCAAAATCTGCAATTGAGCCTTTTCTGGTTCTTGCTGTTAATAGACATCAATGTGAAAAGAGTACCAATTCTTTCAGCATTTTACTGAAAAGAAGTGTTTTGTATCACAAAGATTATTGGTTTATGACACTATGAAAAGAATGGAAAGTGCTAAAATACATACCCATTTCAGAAGACCCTAATGTGGTATTATCTGGCTTATACACCAGTACACATGCAATGCCACAGCTCAGCAAAACACCTAGGCAGAATCCAAGGATTAAATAGCCTGCCAGTCAGCCAACAACAAAACTCACAACAGGTATTAATTCCAGCTGCTCTTCCACCACTGTTAGTGATGGGCAATGACCTTTTCTTCTTACCAAGCAGAGAGTTACAGAATTACAACCATCTTCCTACTTGGATTGGGATGTTGGTCTAAATTTTAACCTCTGAAGGCAGAACCTAAAGGAAAAAAGGTTTCTCTAAAGCTGATTATTTAAGCACCCATTTGTAATTAAGAGTTTCAGGTTTTGCCAGCAGCCTTCAGACCCACTCCTAGGTCCCCTTATATTGTAAAGAATGCAGCCTTGCAGGTCAACAACCGACTGCAGTTTTTCTGCTTAAGCAGGAACCAGAGGGAATAGTCTTAAGCACTTAAATCTTGTCTTCATTTGCAAGAACTACTTACAGGTGGATGTAGAGCTTGGAATAATAAATCAATCCAATTCTAGCAAAAGGTCAAACAGTATTTTCACTGTCTGGAACAGAAAGCTTAAACTTCACTGGTGTGGCCCAAACCAATCCCTACTCCAGCTGTGGAACCAGTACACAATCCCACCCTAGGGTTCAAATACTCTTTTAACAATACGATTGTAATCTCAGCACAGGCCCTTCCAGGAATCTCAATGAGCTTAAGTAAACCTCAGAACATACCTCAAGTATCAAGAAAGAAGAATTTGGAAAATGAGGCTGAGAACACTTAGCAAATTAAAGTTTCATGAATCACACCTCTGTGTTGAATCTTGGCTTTCCTGCCATAAATTTGTGAAGTTAATTTCCTCAACATTTTCAATGAAGTCTCGACATGACCACAGTGACATAAAATTTGAATAACCTTCATACCTTAAAGACTGAAGGAAAATAACTAGTTTTCCTCAGTGTTCACTTGGAGTGGGATATGGGGAAGGGGGTGGGGGAAGGCAGGAGAAAGAAGTAGAAGAGGCAAGGAAATGTTTCTTAATACTGACTTAAACCAGAACATTACATCACCTTTTCAATAAAACAAACAAAAATAAAAACATCCAAACCCCTTCTACTTTACTTTCTACTCTAGTTTAGCCTTAGCAATTTATGATTTAAAGAAACCTGAAAACAAATAGCTAGTTTTCATATAAAAGGTATATAGCAAGCATATTTATACATATCTTTTGGAAAGTAACCTTCAAATAACACGTGACCTGCTTTTTGGGTTGAATGACATTTGCATGCAGAGTTGGAGATGCATGCATGCCTGAAGGGCTACAATCTCATTGGCATCACAGAGAGCTGGTGGGATGACTCATATGACTGGAGCATCAGCATGAAGGGTTTAGACTCTTTAGGAAGGACAGGCAGAAGACATGAGGAGGGGGTGTTGCCCTCTATGTCAAAGACCATCTGGAGGGAATGGAGCTCTCCCTGAGGCCAAATGAGCCAATTGAGAGCTTATGGGTTAAAATTAAAGGGAAGGCAGGGACAGGTGATATTAGTGGGGGTCTGCTACAGGCTGCCTGACCAGGAGGACAGCATAGGCAAGGCACTCTACAGACAGATAGGAGCACCTTCACATTTTCAAGCCATGGTACTCATGGGGGACTTCAACCATCCTGATATGTGTTAGAGGGACAATTCTGCAAAGTGCAAACAATTCAGGAGGTTCCGTCACATTTGAGAGGTCACAGTGATCTGGTGAGGTTCCTGCCAACTGGAGAAAAGGTGACATAGCCTCTATTTTTAAAAAGGGAGGAAAGGAAGACCCAGGGAACTACAGGCCAGGCAGTCTCACCTCTGTGCCTGGCAAGATCATGGAACAAAACCTCCTGGAAACTCTACTAAGACCAATAGAAAACAAGGAGGTGATTGTCGACAGCCAACATGGCTTCACTAAGGGCAAGTCATGCCTGACCAACTTGGTAGCCTGCTATGACAAGGCTACAGTAATGGTGGTCAGTGAGAGAGGACCTGACATCATCTACCTGGATTTGTGTAAGGCATCTGACACTGTCCTACATGACATCCTGGTCTCCAAACTGACAAGGCAAGAATTTGACAGATGGACCACTCGGCAGATAAGAGATTGGTAGGATGGCCACACCCAGAGAGTTGTGGTCAATGGTTCAGTGTCTAACTGGAGGCAAGTGACAAGTGATGTTCCTCAGGGGTCAATAGTGGGACAAGTGCTGGTCAACATCTGTGTTGGTGACACAGAGAGATTGAGTGTATTCTCACTAAGTTTGCAGACAAGACCAAGCTGCGTTATGTGGCTGACACCCTAGAGGGCAGGGATGTCATCCAGAGGGATCTTGACAGGCTTGAGAGGTGGACCAATGTCAACCTTATGAAGTTCAACAAGGCCAAGTGCAAGGTCCTGCACCTGGATTGGTGCAATCCCAGGCACAATCATAGTCTGGGGGATGAATGGATAGAAAGCAGTCCCAAGGAAAAAGACTTGGGAGTGGCAGTAGATGAGAAGCTTGACATGAGCTGCCAGTGTGGACTCACAGCCCAGAGAGCAACTGCATCCTGGGCTACATCAAAAGAAGTGTGGCCAGCAGGGCCAGGGAGGTGATTCTGCCCCTCTATTCTGCTCTGGTGAGGCTGCACCTGGAATGCTATATACAACTCTAGAGCCCTCAGCACAGGAAAGACATGGAGCAGTTGGAGAGGGTCCAGAGAAAGGTTATGAAGATGATCAGACAGTTGAAGCAACTCTTCTATGAAAACAGGCTGAGAGTTGGGGCTATTCAGCCTGGAGAAGAAAAGACCTTATAGCAGCCTTCCAATACCTAAAGGGAGCCAACAGGAAAGATGCAGAGAAATTTTCACTAGAGAGCCAAGTGCCAGGACAATGGGTAATGGTGTTAAACTGGACAAGGGCAGATTTAGGATAGATATTAGAAATAAATTCTTTACCATGACAGTAGTAAAGACCTGGAACAGGCTGCCCAGGGAGGTTGTGGATGCCCATCCCTGGTGGTGTTCAAGGGCAGGTTAGATGGGGCTCTGAGCAACCTGTATATATATATATATATATGGGAACAGACTGCCCAGGGAGGTTGTGGAGTCTCCCTCACTGGAGACATTCAAAACCCACATGGATGAGTTCCTGTGTGATGTACTCTAGGTGACCCTGCTCTGGCAGGGGGGTTGGACTAGATGATCTCTCGAGGTCCCTTCCAGCCCCTAAGATTCTATGATTCTATATATAATGTATATGCACAGATATAAAAATCACTTGGTAAAAACAAGAAGTCATACATCTCAGTTTCCAGACCAACTTTTCATCCAAGCAGAAAGTCTACTGCTGTAGGCTAGCTGCCACCCCCTTTTCTGGGGTGAAGTTGAGGGAAAAATCATCCCCTTGGTGACAGTATTTACACATTTAAAAGGAAAGATCTTCTGGAGGATTCTTTCAAGACTGTGCAACGGATCCCTCTGCACCTCGTGATCATTATAAAAAGGTTGTGTTTTTTACACTCTTCTACCAGTTTAAATGCAGCACTACACAAAATGAACGACAGCCTCAAAATAAATGAAGGTGTACAACCTGGTCTAGTAAGATGTGTTCCTGCCCATGCAGGGGGGGGTGGAAACTAGATGATCTTTAAGGTCCCTTCGAACCCTAAGCATACTATTCATCCTATGAATAACAAAGGGATGGAAACCAGGTGTAGTTGCATCTGCTGCATGCAGGTTTTTGCTTTGTAACATGTGCATCTTAAGGAGTATAATTTTTTATTAATTACACAAGCACTTTCACTATACAATGGGCTAGTGAAAGGCATGGACAAATCGAGAGACATCTGCCCCTTCTGTCAGCACCCACAGTACAATTTCCACATAAACATCCTATCTTCAAACTTAGACTTTCCAGCACTATTATTCAGCAAAAACAGCCCTTTTGGCTATTGTCCCCAGGAAGCAGTTGCACAGTGGCTATGAGTGACTTGAGGGTCTACCTTGGGGAATCTGAAAACCACTGATGTTTTATGATCAAACTCACCAAGGTGAGAGAGTCCCCTGAGAGCCTAGGATTTTTACATTCAAAACAAATAAAAAATTCAACCAGTAGCTCATCAAGCATATTCCTCAAGAACAATGAAAATTCTTTTCAATAGCTCCACATTGAAGCTGGTAACAGGGTGCATTAATTCACTCAGCTGAGCCTTCATGATCTTCTGTTCCTTAGCTCCTGAAATATCCTATACTTACTCCTCTTGAACACTGCTCCCTAAGGTCTTAAGCCATTTGGGGGAGAAAAGCATGCAAACCTTGGTTAGGTGCATTTCCTTTTCCACAAAGACTCTTTTCTTCCAAGTTGTCTCTTAGGTGAAAATCCTTCTCTGAACAGGCTCCAGGGAAGGACAAAACTCATCAAAAGAAACTATATAAACAACATTAAGGTGTTCTTGTAAGCAAAGCTCAAAATGACCAACAGAAAACTAACATAAATCACATTGAATGAAGTGAATAAAAGCTTAGAAGAAAAATAAACCTAGCACTTTCCTCTGCATTATTAACCTTTGTGGAATAAAGAAAAAAATGCTAGCAGGATTTACCATTTCCCTGCCCTTTCTTAAACTGCTTTGCTTGCCCTTATTTCTGAGCGAGCTATAAAGGGATGCACATGGGGAGAAAATCCCTCAAAGTGCAGTGTTGCTTTTCCAGTATGATTTTTTTTAGATTCATAGTGCGTGACTGAAAGGCGCTCATTGTAAACAGCTGATTGGGTTTTAAAGAAATGGATAATCAGTTGGGTAAATTACAATTTATTGTCTTTAGGACTTGCATACTCTGGGACCACAAGCACACCAGTGACTGACTAGAGTATTACACTCCTGCTTAGCAGGTTCAGCAATGGGGGTCTCCCTGGTACTGTACAGGGCAGAGATATGGACCTTGAAGAAAGCAAATTAATATCGACTTGTAGTAAAAGAGATTACATGTCTTGGGGGGATCCCTCATGTTAGAAGACAGAAACTGAGAAGTAATGACACCAGAAGCATGGTGCGAATAAAAAGCAGCTGCAGGCTGCCTTGAGAGAACTGGAAGTGCTGCTTGGCCAGTGGCACCTGTATACCACCTTTCATAAAAAAAGGGCTTAAAAGAATTCTCTCTCTATAAAACCTCTTGAGCTACACACAATAAAAACATAACCATAGAGGATTAAAAACAAAAACATCAAATATGACTTCAACATATCTAGGCTTGTGATTGTTCAAACTTGTGTTATACCTCAAAGCAACAGCTATGAAGATTGAAGAGGAAAGAATTTACTCTTTACATTAACAACTAATCTTTTCAGGAATATCAGAAGCAACATTATATTTCAGACTGTAATAATCTCTTAAAAAACTATAATGAAAATCTCTATGTTCAGAATAATATTTTAACTCTTTATTACAATAATTTTCAAACACTTTTATCTTTCTCTATTTTTTTCCTCTTGTCCGTGACTTAACATTTGGTTATGTTGCAACAACACTTGTGATTTGATCTCTGGCTTTGTGTTATTCCTCTGCTGGTGCTATCTGAACACAGGTTTATTATTAGCATCAATGTGAAAACATGGGAGCAAAATCTTTATACTAATTTTTTTTTTACTGATAAAAAACCTGCTGGATGTTACTCCAGAGTTGGGAGGACAGCAGCTACAATAAGTGGAAATACAGTATAGAAATACAACAGTGCATCTGCAAGTTGCAGAAATAGACACTCCCTGGGAGTTGGGAATTTTGAGGCCATGGTTTTCTATGATTTACTGGGCAGAATGTAACACGATACACTACAGGCTTCCTGAGGACAGCACAATATTTAGTTTTCTCTTTTTTTTTTTTTTGTTCTTTCTTCCAACATACAAATACAAAATACAAAAATGAGTGGGAGAAGAAAAATAGTAATTTATATTATTTTCCCCTTCTCCTTTTCAAGGAAACAAGAAAACAGCAACAGCAGCTAGTTAGCATTTGAATTATGTCTGAGCTGTTTTGAGCTGGATTATACTACATCTAAAGTAATGTAATTTAGAGGAAAACT
>NW_009951797.1:113141-123607 GCF_000747805.2 Chaetura pelagica | reverse complement strand
CATATATATTTGTTTTGGTTTTTTTTTTCATTTTTTAATTATTTAAATTTTAAAAGTACTTTTTTCTCCTAGTTCAAGCCAGGATAAAGTGAGTTTTCTTTTTACTGATTTATTTTTTTTTCTTCAGTGAACTCTCTTTTAAGCAGCACACTTGCTGAAATTAACAGCAAGGTTCCCAGCCAGTGGACTGATAAGGCCTGAATGTTTATAGTTACTGCTGAGAGACCAAAGACATTTGGCTCCACCTGTTGAATCTGCTGCTTCAGACACCAAAGAAGCAGAAGAGTTATATCTACAACCCTCCTGTAGGAAGGAGTAGACAAGACATATGGCAAAATTAGCCAAAGAGTTTATTCCATCCCATATATAAATAACTCTAGGTACCAATTCAGGGATCAAGGAAGTGAAGCTCTCTTCCTCTTCTTCATTCTCCTTCATCAATGGCAGTGTCTGGGGAGGACTCCATTTATCCGTCTCCTTTGATCCCTAGGCCAGCGTGTTCCTGAGCCTCATAACTCTATCCTCAGCTCCTGTTTGCTCTGCCACTACCTCTGGAAGTGGTTCAGGTCTTTTTGGAACTGGTCACAGCTAAGGAGAATGCTGTGGGAGCTGCTGGAGGTGGGGGGAGGCAATAGGGGTTTTGTACATTCCTGCACATATTTGCATATATTTGTACATATTTTCTTTTATCAGTAGTATTTAATTAAAGCTGTCTAGTTTTGTTTTCAACCTGGAAGCCTTCCTCCTTAATCTCTCCTCTTATCTGTGTTGGAGGGGGTGGGGACAGAGTATTGTTGTCATTAATTTAATTGCTGATCTGAAGTTAAACCGTGACTTTTAAAAATATGTTATTTCATTTTAAATAAAAAATTAAACAGTTCAGCTATGTTTATTTGCCAGTTAAAGTAATTATGCATACAAAGAGTAAATGCAATGTATAATTTTAGAGCAAACCTTGCGAAGTAAAGATTAGGAGACTGAAGCTACAAAGATATACAAATAAATAAAAATAAATACATAATTAAATAAAAACATAAGTTATATTAATTATATAAATTAAATATATAAATAAATAAATAGAAATTAAATGAAAGCAGTATTTTAAGCATCTAAAACATCATACAATATTACATAAAAGATGGATTTGTCAAGAACAATGTGTATTCCTCCAGCTCAAATTCAGTCTATGACAGGGCTACAGAAAATGGGGAAAGGAATAGCTGCACTATTTCTTGACTTTAATGCATTTTTAAAGACAAAAGAAATCACATTACATAACTAAACTAGGTAAAAGCCATATAGCCAACATTTTTTCAACCTCTCCTCACAAATCAATAACCATTTTGCAGAAGTAGTAAGAGCACACTGTAAACTTTACATATATGAAATGACTGACTGACATTGCCTGTTACAAACTCTTTAGAAGCAATGGACACTTTCTGTCCTCAGGTGTCCTGGTTTGAGCCAGGATGAAGCCAATTTTTCTTTTTACTGATTTTTTTTCCTTCAGTAAGCTTTCTTTTAACTAGCAACAGTGTGTTCTGCTAGGCTGATAAGACAGTGAAATGTTTTTCTAACTACTGAGGCTTCAAGGCTGCACCTGCACTCTGCCGGCTCAGACACTATGGGGAGATCTGTGACCCCCCCATAGGAGGCTGAGTTAGACAGACAGCAAAATTGGCCAAAGATATTCCATTCCATATATCTACGTAAGCTCAGAGGAAGGTCAGAGATCACAGAAGACAACTTCCTTCCTTCTTCTTCTTCCCTTCTCTTCCGTCCATGGCCGGCGTCCAGGGAGGACTCTGTTCATCCATCACTGTCGATCCTCAGGCTTGATCTCTCCTGACCCCCATAACTCTCTGCTCTTCTCCAGCAGCAGCTCCGGGATTCCTCGGGACTCTTCCCAGTTCAGGGAAGTGCTGTGGGAGTTGCTGGGGTGGGGGGAGGCGAGAGGCTTTTGCCCATTCCTGAACATATCTGTACATAATTGTATATATTTTCTTGTATCATTCATTAGTGTTTTAATTAAAGCTGTGTAGTTTAGTTTTCAATCCAGCCAAGTCTCTCTCTTTTTCTCTCTCTCCTTCCCTACCTGGGTGGGGGGGGAGGGGATCGAGAGCATTGTTGTTGGACCTGAGTCAAACGGTGACATCAGGATGCAACAGAACACAGCTGCATGATCACATTAAAGCTGTCTGCACAGCCACCAGAGCAAGTCTGAGTATCGACAATTTCACATGCAATTAAGGGGTTATTCCAAACTTGTGCTAGGCTTGCTCTTGTTTAAAATTTCATTAATAAGCTGCATGGCAAAATACAGAGACTCTATGAATGTCACAAGATCTTTGCAAGCACTTGGACTACTATTTCAGAATTCTAAGCGATCTTGATATAGAAACAGCCTGAAATCAATAAAATACAATTTGATTATTTAAAAGTCATGGCACACAAGAGGATGGGGAGAAAACTGAATAAAAATAACAAAATAGTCACCTGTGCCACCTAAAAAAATAATGTGTTATTTAGAGTGGGCTGCAAACTGAATACCAGCCCACCATGTGATACTGTTCCAAAGGAAGGATTTATTTTTTTTTAACTCACTCTGAAATAACACTAAGAGGAGCATCAATATTGTGGACGCTTCTATTTTTTCCATTTCACTTCTATATAGCTTAAAAATCTGCCATTCTCCCATGTACATTCTACAAGCTTTGACATAGTAAAGATCCACTCTTCCTTCTTTAGAACTTGTCTCAGAGATTGTGGCATAAAGTTTGGGTAAAAATTAGTAACTTTCATCAGTTAATTTGATGGAATTATGCATCAAATCTATTAGTTTCACAGTGCTTTTTAACCCCATTATTAGTAGCAAAATCAGTATCATGCTTAATTTTTCATTAACCCACCTCTGACTTTGGAGGCCAGACCTCTGGGAGCAATGAGAGGTAATAAATTCAAGACAAAACCTTTTAATTACGTCAATGTACATCATCCTGAGTCCACATTACATGCAGGCGTCAGAAGTTGTAGGTGAGCATTAGTGGTGGTAATGAAATGACTATTTTAACGAAAACAACCTTATTCCATGCTTGCTTCTCAGGTGCTTTTTATCATCACTAGAATGGGGTTTATGTACAGATTAGTATATGTAGATGAGATTTATGCACAGATTACATTCCCAAACAAGCTGATATTATTCAAAAATAAACCATGAAAGAGATTAAATAATTAATTACAATGAGAACAACCCAGGACTCTCTCTCTTCTCTTAAACTCCCCACCACTTCTTTTTCATGCAATGGCATTTCATGGAGCATTGCATTACAAATACTTTCTATCTGTATCTTCTTATACTTGTCTAAATTGTTGGGATTAAAATAAGAGCCTTCAATGTTATTGTTAAACATGATATCTGATGCATTAAAACTGCCAATTGCTCCTATGTGAAGCAATATGTTTCCTAACCTATGAAAAGATTTTTATTCTATCAAGCTTAAAAACAAGTCTTGAAATACTGTCAAAACCATTCTGCAGGACGGAAACGGCAGCTCTTCAGCAGCTGTATTGATGTACAATTGATACTACATATGCATACTCATACACACAAAGATCTGACTGCTACAAGTGGATGTGTGTGTGGGGGAGTGGAACAGCTGGGGAGGGATGTTTTTAAAAGATATAAGGAGCAGCAGTTTAGAGTTTACTGAGTCTTTGCCAACAATGTTGAACTTCTATTTTTCTTTACTCCAGTGTAAATCCAATATAGTACTCTGAAAGTAATCACTCTTGCAAAACCCTTCTGTAATTTGTGGAACTGCACCACTGCAAAGGCTGATCAGTTTCTCCTAGAGTATTTTTTATGATTTATTAAAAGCTTTTTAAAATAAGTCTAGCTATATCAGTCAAAGACTTTAAAAGCTTCCCTCTCTCCCTGCTCCAAAAAATACACATTCATGGGCAATACAAATATAATTAACTGGGCAGGAAACAAAGCTAATGCTTGGGCTCTGTTTCTATGAGGTTGTCTCTTTCAAGTTGCCATCCTAAGAATCCTGTTCCTTTTGTTCAGCAAACAAGTCACTCCTAATAACATTTACCTTACTATAGCATGCACACATTCCAAAGGAAAGCCTTATTTGGGAAGAAGCATCACACCATTCCATCATACCTGTTTGGATCCTCCGAGAGGTAGCTGGAGAGCTACCCACTCCCATCCACTGTCCAAATGCAACAGAACAATCCCCAGCTACTACAGAATGGAATTCCTATGCAAGAAATCCTTCGAAACAATGAAGATATGCAACCTGAGGAACTGTTCCAAATCTTCAAATTCCATCCCCAGTGCATATGCATTTCACCCTTAAATATGTTGTCACTCTAAATTAGGACACAAAATGAGCACCTCCTACATTTACTTGCTCCTTGAGCAAGGATTTGTTTCCCAAGATAAATCAGTAAGTGTAGCCTTCATAAATATGTCTAGCTCAGATGATAATGAAATAAAAACTGTCAGGAATCAGTGATTAAAATGGATGTTGAACACTGGCTTTTTAATTTATTTTTTTAAAAACTTCAGCTGAGCAGAGTTGTTGCTAGTACATGTCACCTTCTAACTGCCCCATGTGAGTGCAGAAACACTGAGAAAGGAAAAACATTTTCTGCAGTGCATTGTGCTGGGCTAAGTTCATCCCTGCTAACATCACCAATAACTCGGTGACTTAAAAAGGAAGCTAGAGTCACAGCCAGGCAGAGTGCTTTTTACTTTTAGAGTTAGAAGAGGACCATGTAGCTTGCCTTAGATTGTTTAGTCCACAGCTTCATTCCTGCATTTCCTGCCTCTTCTTCTGAAGTCAGAAATGTGTTCATCTCCCACAGCTTCCAGAAGAATTTCTCCTCAGTGCAATAACATGCAAAACTAACACCTACTAACTTGAGGTTTATTTGGCATGTTGGTTAAAACTGAGACAAAATCTCAAGGAAAATGAGCATTAATCAGAACATATGTTGAACTGCTCATAATAAAAAATGTAGCTGGCAAGGTTGCTCATTTTGTTACCAGGAAACAGAAGACATTTGATGCATTCCTCACAAAACTGGAGATGTCCACATCACAGCCAATTACCCACGCTGTTTGTCTCCCTCAACCTGCAGAAACTTGTATTTCAAAACTCAGGAAATCCACACAAAAGACTCTCTGTAAATGTACATACAAGAGCAATTAATACTTTCATTTTGTGTCCCAGTCCTGGCCTTAGCACACCTTTTCAGGGATGATTCCATACCTCGTAAGACTATTTTTAAATTCTGCTGCCACAGCTCTGCACAACTTTTCTAAGGCCTGCTTCAGAGGTACCAAAGCAACTAGACATGCTTTAGCTTTCAGCACATTGTTAAGGTCCTACATTTCTCATTTTTCACATGTTCCATGCCCAGGTGAGTTTTTGTACCTGCATTTTTTGAGGAACAAAAATAGAGAGGACAAATATGGAAGTGTTACCACTGTGAGAAACACTTATACTGCTAATAACATAGGCTCTGACAGATTCCTCAGTGAAGCACAATTTATTTATATTCTTGCAAAGGTGGATACCCCACAGAGTAGACACACTGTGTATGCACATAGCATAGATTTTTATTCCCTGACCCCGAACAAGTTATCCTTCCCCTGTTTCCCCACTGGCTGGGTACTCCAAGGTATCGCCTATGCGATATGCCTGAAGTTACCACCTGATATTCCGTGTGTGTGTCATATGAGTCGTTTCCCCCTCCTCCCGCTCCCCTCCCATCCTGTTTACATTTACCATACTCTGGCTTACTTAATTTTGTTTGTTTCTTCCCTTTTATGGCAGGGTTGCACAACTTTCTTGCCTTGAATTGAATATCCGACCAATCTTTTAACCACTACTCTGGTTCTCTCCCTCTAGTGCTGAGCAGTGTTGCATAAGCCTTTGACTGTATCTTATTTCTAAGTAATCACTTCCTCTACATGTTATACCTAATGGAAAACAGCTTTAGCTTCTGCAAAAACTATAATAACCTCTGTCCCACCAGTACTGATACCTAAATTCAGATACCAGTATGATTACATACCAGTTATTGAAATTAATTTCACTCCCACAATGAATCCTCATTTACTTCACACTTGACTGTTTAATTTGAGGCACAAAAGTAGTTAAAAAAACCAGAAATTAAGCACAGCAGCGTGGAAAAGCTCCATCAGTGCTTTCCACAGCTTGCCCCTTGAAGCAGTCGAGGAACACACTTGTTCCCAAGGCTCAATAAAACATATCCTATGTGTTTATCACAACTTCTCAGCCCTAGACTTAGCATTCAGCAGGCTGCCATTCAATTTTTCACCCAAGCCACAAAATGCCTTTTCTGCTTCCCAACTGAATGGTGACAACCACTGAAAAAATAAATTTTATAACTTAATAGAAAAACATGACTAGCAAATGCTTGAGGACATGTATAAATGCAGATATCCAAATTCTGTTGCTGACATTTGCTAATTAGTGTATGAAAACAATGAAAGCACATTCATATCAATAGCCTCAGACAGAAAGAAAATGGAATAAGTTTAATGGCACTAAATAACAATCCCAAATATAAATGAATATTCAACAACATATTTTGCACTTTCAAGATTTTCCTTCTATGGAGAGGTGAAACTTGGTTGCAAGTTCTGTTCATTTGTAAATTGTCTAGCTGATTCATGGAGAAGCATGCTAATTGATGTTGAGTTTAGAATGGAGATTTAATATTTTCCACTAACTCTGCAATCTACCTAATGTAATACAAAGGTAATTAATCTAATGTGCAGATTATTTGACAACTGCATGAAATTTCAGAGTACAAGTATCCAGGAATTACTAATTTTTTGCATCATTTATAAGTGGACTTTGGACCTTATTCTGATGCTGAAGAGCAAACCATTCATACATGTATGATCCTGATCACAAATCATTCTTCTCTGCTGATACTCACAGTTGCTGATCAAAAGTGTAAATTAACAGCTCTTTCTCTAATGTGTGATCTCTGTTTGGTTTTTACTTCAGTTTATCTGGCTGAAGTCTAGTTAACCCTGATGAATTATGCAGTCTTCATAAAATCAAGTTCAGTACCCAGTAAGTGAAGTGAATTGTCTATGAAGTTATGAGACTTATCAACCTGACTACTACAGAGAATTACAAGTGTATACATTTATGCTTCTATTAATATTATTTCAGCTGGTGGATGAATGGAGGTAATTTATCATAGGGCACAGTCAAAGGACAGTAAAGAAGAGCTGTGGGCTAAACCCTAAACAACTTTCCTCAAAATAAGCTATAAATAGCCCAAACAATACAGCAGAACTAATTGAACAGACAATAAATTGGTGCTAGCTTTTACAGGGAAATCTCATTCATTTGAATTCAGGGACAGTAGGCTTGCAGACAACAGTTATCTAAAAACATGTCATGTGCTAAGTGACAGAACATATGCTTTGCCTAGAATAGGAACTTCGGCTTGCACAAAGGACTTGAATTAATACATGAAGTAGGTGACAAGCTTTTAAACTGACGTATACATCAAGCATCTCATAACCAAGCTGTCATACTCAATTATGCTTTGTAAAAAAGTCTCCCAGACAAATACAACTATGCTTGTTAAACCCAGCATATTTGCTTACACCCTGCTGTAGAAGCTTGCCTCTATTTTTTGAATAAATTTCCATAAAACATACAACAAAGTAATTTGTATCGGTGTTACTGGCAATATCTGTAAAAGCCTTCAGACAAAATCTTAACCATATATATGAAACCTTGCAGAAACCAAGCAACTGTACATATTAGGACAGCTTTCATAGCATCAGAGTTGAAGTGAGCTGTTTACTGGAGACCCAAATACTGATTAAGAGATAATTTTTGAGGCAGGGAAATATTTACTTGCTTACACTCTTCAGGACACAGCAAAAAGGAAGCTGAACACACTCTGAAAATCTACATGAAAAAGAACAAATTGTATAGATCACAAATAATACATTTTTAATGGTGGCAACCAGCCATGTTGCAGGGGATATCCTGTAACTGATAAGGATTCACCTACAGATGAAGAACATCTTCAAATCTCATCATGCTTCTCACTTATAAAAGCCTGTTATCTGAAAATCTCTTTCTAAATCAAAACATTTTAAAACCCCAATCACAGCAACACATACAAAATCATGATCGACCTCAAAACATTTATTTTCTTAATTATCAACCACTCAGAGAATAAGAAAAGCTTGTTCTAAGCTTTCATTCTAAGCAGGAATAGTGGTTTGTTTGTCTTTTTGCCAATCAAATCAAAACCAGTAAATGAGGTGATTTTTTTACTCAGTTCAACCTTCACTGCTGTTAATGAAGCATCTTGAAATCCTGAAAGCTTTCTTTGTTACTAAATATTCACGTTTTCCCCTGAAATGAAAGAACGTATCAGAAATAATAGGTAGGGTGCATGCCAGCTCTGGGTAAATCAGAAATTACTTTGATTTTTATTTCTAAATATCCTCTCTTATATTTCCCAATAAAAAAATACACAAATCTTGCAGACACTCAAATTCTCCTGTATCTTCTGCAGAGTGTACTTTCAATTAATTCAGGATAACCAGCTGTATACTCTGAGATCATATTCACCTATCTCTTTCAAACATTCCCATTAAATTAATCATGCTTAAATCAGGCTTCCTGAAAAGACAATCTAATCTTTATATTGACAGAGTGTTTTTTTCTCTAAGACCTCTCTTTAAACATTTCCTTCAATCCAGCCCCCATCTTCTTGTTTTCTCGTCCCCCCCAGCCACAGGAAAATACTGGACTTCTTAAGGATGAAACAGAGGTTTCAATACCCCAGTTATTATGAAATTGCATGGAAGCCTAACATAGTTGCACTTTTTCCTTCATGAAGTGATTAATCAGCATTTTTATTTTTTCAAGAGGGGGAGGGCCAGTAGAAGGAAGGAGAGATATTAAAGCATATTGTCATAAATGGTAATTATTTTAAAATTAATGTTACAGGTCTCAATTTCAGTTTTAATTGTGCCTTGCCCTACCTGCAAGTTTACCCTCATGTTTTCGCTGTATGCAATTCTACCTCCAATATCTAACATACCAGCTGAAAAGCTGCTGAGTCCAGGTCCATATGTGAACATTACTTACAAAGCACTGCAAACAATAACTACTGGAGAGAGATTTTTTCCTGCGCAGGTTGTCTTTCCAAATTATTTAAGATCCCACTGAGAAACATACAAAATTTACTTTACCTTACACCATTAATTAGAGCTTTATAATTAAACTGGACAAAGCCATAGAAAATGTACACTAAGCAAAGAGTCTGCCATTGCCAGAAGCAAAGATAACTTAAACAGTCCTTTTTCCTGTTTAAAGCCTGTGGTTGGTATTTAAACTTGGTGATGTATGAACATGAACACCAGTTTAATTTTTTAATTATTCCTATTCATGAGTCCTACTGAGAAGGATTTACTGCATGCAAACTTCATTTGCAAATATGCCTGTTGAGGGTTTTTTTAGCAAACAATGGACATGTGAGCAATCCAGCTTTTACTGAGAACACCTGGACCTCACTGACCAAGGACTTTCTCATGGGAACCGGGTGATAAAAGTGAAACAACGAAGTAAACAAACGGATGTGCCGAAGAAGGAAGTGGGGTGGAGAGTTCTAACTGAGCATGTGCATGCCTGAGGCTAGGAATCAATCACTGTTTAGATCGTGGCAGGCTTTAGTACAACTGACCAATCATAAGTGTAGTTCTGGACACGTAGATATGGGAAGAGAGTATATAAGTGCCTGATATTTCTAATAGAGTGAAGAAGTTTTGCTTTATGAATCATACTGATTGCTTGCATTCTTCCCTCGCCAAACGCCTCTGCCGCAACATATGCCAGCAGGAGAAAAAACAAACAAACAAAAAGAACAAAACAAAATAATGCCACACCTCTATAAGCTATTACTAGATTTAGGCAGACACAAACAAAATTGCAATGCAAAATTCATACTTTACAAATATTCTACAAGAAAAACAGGGAAGCAATGGCAGGGGGGGAGGTGCAGGAAGGGGCAGGGAGGTGTGCACAGAATTTTTTCAATAAACTTTGAATACACAGTCAGTTCATAATATAGTAAATACCCTGAATGAGCCATTTCTGTTTCTGGGGAAGCTGACAGAAGAAACCAGCAGGCTAGGTACCATCAAAATTAATGAACCATTAATGGACAAATAACTGCTAAACAAATGGGACTATTATAACATCCTGGGAGGCTTGTTCTGTCCTAGTTCTGCTATATACCCTTTCACACCTTGCAGCATGACAACTGGCCCTCTGGGTATTGTTGGCTGAAGAAAAAAATCACCAGTGCAGTGACAACACCTCAAACCGAACATAAAAAAAATAATAAAAATGATAATGCCTATGCATGCGAGTCAT
>NW_009951797.1:86871-113128 GCF_000747805.2 Chaetura pelagica | reverse complement strand
GAGACACATTCATTATATTCCAATTTGCACACTTGAGACTTTTTAGGTAAGAAAACAATGTGTAAAATTGTATTTTGTTAATCTCTCCTAATTACAAGCAAGAACCAAGTTTTGACAGATTAGCAGAAGAACCTCAGAATATTATTTCTGATGCATGCAAACTTTATGCAAAAACATATTAAAGGGTGAGAAATTGTGACAGAAATTATGCAAGGAAATAAAATTATTCAAAATACTCTTGGAAAAAAAAATAATACATTAACATTGTGTCAAGTCACTTTTTCTAAACTGTGCACATATAACCATGTATGGATATACTACTGGGCTGACTATTATAGGCAACATATGCAATTACTTCACCTGTATTCTCTATCAGAATAGCTACTACTGAAACCAATCCTTCAGTTCTCTGAGCATTTCTTTATTCTCTAATAACTGTTCTGTGACTCCTTATAAAAAGTAAATGTATTAGTATCTATATAGAACATAAGAATATTCAACAGAACACAGCCTTGGCAAACTTGGGCACTCAAAAATTATGCAATTCCAGAATTAAGATTACCTTTATATTTTTAATTTGCCATCCTTATGCACATATTTTATTAATAGTAAATCATCCCTCCACCAAAGCACCCCACAGAGTCTCCTATAGAAACAATAATTTAAAAATCTTGTTTCAACATCCTTTTCCATACACAGACTGGACTTGCAATATGGATATGCAAGATACCACAAACACATGAAAGGCATTTTTCTGGCCAGGGCCGAAAGACTGAGCTTCTCTCTGATACTGTAATTACATGTTACAGAGAGGGATGTGTTCTGCTACATGGGATGGCTGCCCTGGATTCACAAGGGAAGTACGTGTCTGCTGCAGGCAGGAAAAAGCATATACAGCGCCCAGAGGAAAGAAAGGGGCAGGGAGAAAGGTTTAAGGGAGCAAAACATTTGCCTTCTTCCAAAACCCACTCTCTGCTGAGCAGCCACTGGATGAGAAAAACTGCTGTACAAACAAGCATATTTATTCCAGGGGCAATACCTGCCCCACAGTTTCATACCAACTTGATACCAACTTCAGGATGCTTAATTTTGTCTTCCTATGGGTACATTCAACTCTTATCCATATGGGTTCCATCCTGTTTTGTTGCAATTGATAACTCGTAAGGAGTGAATGGAAAAGGTAAAGGTGACCCGGAGGCAGAACCCTCCAGAGTAAGTAAAGTTTTTTATCACCTGTAGTATCACAGATGGGAAGAAGATAACTAAGAATATCAAAAGATGTTGACAAATTAAAAGAAAGTTTAATTATTTTTTTTTCAGTCCAGTTACCACTCTACTGCTGTAGGTTGCAAAGTACACTAAGTAGAAAAGACACACACCCTGACTAGGATTTTTGAAAGAGACTTCAAAATTATTCCTGGCACAGATGAAATTTCAAAAAAAGCTTCTTCACTTGTTGTTTTGGAAAGCTCTGACACCAAGTGAAAAGACTCCTGACCCAAATTCAAAGCTTTCATTTCATAGGAATTCAAATACTCATGTATTTGTTTCCTTCCTAGCTTAGAAGAAAACATCACCATGACAATTTTCACAGCCAAAAAACTGGGAAATATTGAAACATTTTCTTCCAATGTGAAGAATAATGAAAGAACAAAAGAACAAAACAAAGCCAGCATGTTACTTCAATATCAGTATCCCAGGATAAGCTTATGAAAGCTGTATCCTATATTTCAGCCAATTATTTTTTTTTTACTTTTTTTTTGCTCAACAGGTTATAGATGCACAATAAGCCTCTGGTAAGAAATAGCAGGCATGTTGAATTTATTTGTCCCGATTTTAATTCAGTTAGATATTCCCACTAGAAACATTGCCTAATTGGAGCATCCATTATAAGTTCATAATGATAAGTTAATGGAAAAAATCTGCTCTAGAAATCAATGAAATTGTTTCTCTTAATAGCTGGTGAAAAGCTGTAAACAGAACTCTTAAATACATTAAAACTTCATGCAAGATCATTGTCTAATAAACACAGGTTTAGCCTTTATTCTGTGGAGGGATGTAGAAGCTTTAAACACCTGCTAGATAATGCAAGTTGCTGTGAACTTTGACATCAAGTAACATAGTCTGGTTTTATTAACAATTAGAAACACTTGTGCTGCAAACACAGAAGTTAGCTTTGCCATTTGTAACAACATCCTGTGTTTTGTCACCCCAAAACTGACTATCATTGCTGAGCTTCAGTCAATAGGCAGCAATAAACTACATTTATTAAATCCATTTATAATCCTGTCAATTTATGGGTTGAGAAAATTAAGGTGGGTGGATAAGGAACTCTAGCATTTGAAAATCATTCACAAGCCAGAAAGTGCTATTTCCAAGCAATGAAAAGAATTAAGAAGTCTGTGAAAACCAGGAGTTGGTATCTAATCTGTCTGAGCAACATCCATATATCCAGAGACACATCTGTAACTGAATAGGAGTAGTTTAAGGCTGTGCAACTATTTAGGAAGAGAATGTGAATATGCGTAATCCCAGGGGACTTTAAAGAAAAGCTTCTCAAAGAAAGCTAATATGCTATAACTTGAAATAACATAACTGGAAACAAAGCATGCACACAGATCATGTACCTGCTGCCCAGGTATATGTACATATTGCAAGTCTAAGCTTTTATATTTTACCTTGATGCGACCAGATTATATTTTCTTTTCCCCTCACTTGTCTTCTATAAGCATCAGTAGCAACACTATTTCTGATATGGCAACTGTGATTTTTTGGAACTTTACTGGATCAAGGAGCACCAAGTCAGGCTTCCACATATAAAGGCATAACAATTCACATCAATAAAACACTGTACTACTTATCTCACTAGGAAAACCTATAGAGGAGAGGACATATGCAGTGTCTGGAAAGCTAACAGGGTAACAAGGACTAACCTTCTCCCACTGATGGGCTGTAACGGAACAAACTCTCTGGCAAAGATTTCAAGCTCCTAAAAGTGCAAAAGGAGCTTTCCCCACTAAATATACCATTATGGATCTCTTTTGCACAATATTATACACTCTACCAAAAAACTATTGGGGAACTTAATGTGAGAATTTATCTCATATACTTATATTCTACCTGTATACTTGTGGATGGCATCCAGGTTTTTGCTATTTGATGTCTGCTTTGGAGGCTGGCAGAAGTTAATACGTATCATAAAATTTAAAAATATTTTAAAAGCATAATTTTCCTTTTGAATCACCTTTAAAAAATGACATTTGTATTTTTCATTCTATAACTCTCTCAATTAGTCATACTAATAATACTACAAAAATATAAGCACAGACAAAAGGGAATACATTCAACTTAAGAAAAGCAAACTATTTTATCTTCCAGTAAAAAAAAAGAGAAGTTATGGAATAGGTATCAGCTACTGCTACTGAAGTCACCTCCATGACTTACACCAGAAAAATATAAACCAGGGCTTTTTATGGATCTTTGGGAGCTGAGTCAGGCCTTCTGAAGTCAACTGTTGCTATAGCAACATATGAATCAGGGAGAAGATTACATCTCTGAATGCAGAAAATTAATTTATTTAAGATCATCCAACTACTCTTTGATAGGATGTATATGCTTACTTGGAAGGGAAAAATCATCACATTTTAATTACTATGCATCGCTTTCTGTAACACTGAAAAAGGCCCTGTGAAAAACAGTTGAGGCTAAAAGGAATATTATTCAATGCACATTACATTTGCAATTCAGGTGGTTTGATTTTTATTTCACCACCTTCCAATAATAGAGCAGTGAAAAAAAGTAACACCTTTTTACATATTCTTTGTTTCTCTGCCATCAAGTTATAAAATTAGATATGTATGTTAGGAATTTAAATAATTCTACACCATGGCACACTCCAACATACCTAATTACTGTTCAATGGTTTTAAAGCTTAATCATGGTTTTTAAAAAAAGTTCAGATGCAAGAAATCCTTATTTCCATGCATTTTTAACTCAAAATAAAAATTTGTACTGCCCTGAAATCAAAGATATCTGATAATACTTGTTAAAACCATAAAATAACCATAAAATTAAGGGAAAGTAGAGTAAGAGTTAATATAGCTGTATTTTCTTAAAATCTGTTTAAGATTCGTTCATATTGCTTGAAGCCAGAATCAATACATTCCACACATGAAATATCCACTGCACTAAGAATATCATCCAAATTGCCATTCTAATTATGCAACAGCTTTGAAACCACCTTTCTGCTGTTGAAGGTGGCTCTTACAAATTTCCAACCCATGCATAGACAGTGTAAAAATATCTCCTCAAACATCGTACGCTCCACCTGTTTGCATTCTGGCAGTTGGGTAGCAGACAGCCTGCTATGTCACTTGAGTAAGACCTTCTTCACCCATTTAAAACAAGATGAAAGCATTCAGAAAGAACAAAACTGATGTTTGTTAGTGAGTAAAGGTAAGCATTAAATGTGATGGAGCTCACAGCAAACAACTCTCATCTGTAGAGAGTTAGCCAGAGAAAGAGGAACAAGTCATAGAAAGAGAATCATACCATTTTCAGGTTGGAAAAGACCCTTGGGGTCACCGAGTCCAACCATCATCCCTGCTCCACAAATTTCTCCCAAACTGTGCATGACTGCTGCACAAAGGAGAGCAAAAGCACCAGCAAATTAAATTTGAAAGTCCAGAGAACATAAAAACCACATTTCTGTCAGTTGACATAAAAAACAGAGTGGCTAGTACAATTAATATCACAATGTCCTGGTTTGAGTCAGGATAAAGCCAATATTCTTTTTACTGATTTTTTTTTTTCCTTCATTAAGCTCTTTTTAAACTAACAACAAGTAGACTGATGGTGCTGGAATGTTTATGTTACTGCTGAGACACCAAGGTCACTTCACTCTACTTGTTGAATCTGCAGCCTCAGATGCTATAGGAGCAAAAGTCATATCTGTAACCCTTCCGTAGGCAGGAGTGGACTAGATGGACAGCAAAATTGACCAAAGTATTCCATTACATTACATACAGCTAAATAAGCTCGGTGTAAGGTCAGGGGTCATGCAAGACAACTTCCTTCCTGTTTCTTCTTTCCTTCTCTTCTGTTCATGGCTGGCATCTGGGATGGACTCCATCTATCCATCACCGTTGATCCCTGGGCTCATGTATTCCTGACCCTCATAACTTGACCCTCAGGTCCGGTCTGCTCTGCCACTCTCCAGCAGCAGTCTGGGACATTTTGGGACTGCTCACAGCTCAGGAGATGCTGAGGGATTTGCTGGGGGTGGGGGAATAGTGGGGGATATTTATCAAGATTGGTTTTTGACACATTTAAAGTTATTTTTACTATTATTCTGTAAACCTGCTTCAGAAGGTATATTTATGTGTACATAAATTTATATGTATTTATTCATAAGGTATATTCAGAAGCTATTTATGCAACGAATTCATTATGAGTGTGTTTCAGGTAGGTCCACTTTCTGATTGAGCGTGAGCTAGGAAAGGATTGTTCCTTTGCTTGCTCAATTATGTAGGGTAATTATCTGATAGAGAAAGAAGAGTAATTGTCCTAGCCTCAGAGCATAGTGGAACTTTTTTTTGGTAATGACTCTATGGAAAAGTTGTGAATCATTGACCTAAAAAAGAAGAAAGCAACCTTTCTGTAAGGGTTATGGGACCTTAGGAATTGGAACTGTGTGCTATTGAATGCAAATATTGAAGCTTGGCATAAACTCAGAGCTCTGTAGTGGATGCTATTTCTGAATGACAGCTGGTGGAGTGGAACTTTGGTTTGTTTTGGTTTGGTTTGGTTTGGTTTTTTAACAAATCTAGTAGAAATGCATTTACGTGCTTTTTAGAATCAGAGGTTTCTATCAAATGTCCAAAAGAAGTGAGAGTGTGGCTGTACATTTGGGACTAAGGGTCCTCCTAATAACGTTTAATTAAACCTACTGCCAGTTGGAGGAACCCAAGTTCTTTTTCCATAGCTTTTTTAGGCTTTGACAGTGAGACGACAAAACAGTGATGATATTAAAAGAGCCTCCCAGACATGGTTTAATAAGCGCTGACATTTCTCATTTGGTCAAAAAGCTCCTAGTGCAACAGAAGCAAATCTGTATTTGATGGTTGAGGCTTAAACAATTAATACACAATTTGTGTGTGCTTTAGGAGCCATCAAGGTGAGCATATTTTGAAAAATAACTTTTCCAAACATATAGGGCTTAAGACGACTGTATTTTATGCATCTTCCTCTCGTGGGCATTGTCTCTTTAAATTCTGAAGCAGCTATCAGAAAATAGACAAGAAAATGTTTAAGCCAGCCCACTTAACTCAGTATCTGTATATTGTTAGTTTTTATTTTCTATGTTTTTTCCTCTGGAGAAAGCCTTGAGAAGGACAAGAAAGAAATCACCTAGATGACCCATACCCATGTATTTTCCTGGGTTTTATATGGTGTTGCTCACTAAGTGAAACTCAAGATGGACATGCAATTTCAGTATTGCACTTCTTGAGCCATTTGGCTCCTATTACATCCTGAACTAATCTAAGAACAATTGAGCTGTAAAGGATATACCAGCTGAAATAAAGGGCAGGCAGGATATTCTTACTGCAGCTGAGAGCAGGTCTAACAGCAGTGAAGAATCTTGCTTTGGCAGAAGACTGATCTTGGTTTACTGGGCTGCCAGATTCAACCTGTTGAGGCTGTGTAGTAGGCAAGAAATTCAGCTTGCTCTCATGTGGCCTCATTAGGCTGCTGCATGGAGCACTGCTAGTTAGCTGTGTTCCATCAAGCAGAACCAGTAAGAATATTAAGAAGGGCCCTGACCTTTACTTGGTTGTAGGGAACAGATGATTTAAAAAGAATGGTCAGAAAAATACTGGTGTCTGGCCCTATCTCCTCCCTGCCCCTTTCTCCTCCCTCACTCTGTCTTTTGGTGGTAATATGCTTTTCTGAGTCCTGTCTTTTTTTTTCTTTTTCTTTTTTTTTTTTTTTCCTCCTCATAGTTTTGGTTTTGTTTTGTGTTTTTTCTCTCGTTTTGTTTGTTTATTTGAGCAGGTTATTTTATCTATAAAGCTATGAGGGAGACTTCGTAGTGGCCTTCTAGTTCCTGAAGGGGGCTTATAGGAAAGCTGGGGAGGGACTTTTTACAGGGGCTTGTAGTGAGCGGACAAAGGGTAATGGTTTTAAACTGAAAGAGGAGAGATTTAGGTTAGAGATAGGAAATTCTTTAGTATGAGGATAGTGAGACCCTGGAACAGGCTGCCCAGAGAAGTTGTGGAAGACCCATCCCTGGAAGTGTTCAAGGCTAAGCTGGATGGGCCTCTGAGCAACCTGATCAGAGTGTCCCTGCCCATGGCAGGGGGGTTGAACTCAATCATCTTGTTCCTTCCAACTGTAACCATTTTATAATTCTGATTCTATGAAATGCCAAAAACCAGTTTTCTAGAAGCATCTGATCTTTTGTACCAAACTGGTTACTGTTACAATCCAGCTTTTATTGGAAAACCCTGTTACAACTTTTAATATGAGGGGTAAGTGAGCTAGGTATATCCTAAAATGCCTTAAGTCTGTCTTTGAAAATATCCTTGAGAACAGAAAGATGTATCTATTTTAAAAAATACAAAAAAAAAATTAAAAAAAATCAGGTGAATGAATGTGTGGTGCTGGTGGGGACAGCTTTCTCTATATCTGTGTGTGTAAGTTGGAGTAAAGAGTGAGGCTGGACTGTGGCAAATTATGATGAAATAAAGTGCCTTTCTTGTGATTTCCAATGGAAGAAAATTTCATTACTCTATTGATTAGTGTTTTGTTTTTCTTTGCCCTTTTTTTCCTCCTTTTTTGTTTTTTGGAGGCCGTGTTGTCAGAAGAGGGGGCATTTGCCTGTGCCTATTAATTCTAAGCAGGGCTGAAAGATGATTGAGTACTGCAACTTTTTGTGGCCCATTGTTTTTCCTGTGCTCTGGTGGAAAAACAATGAAAAGTATTCCCAATAACAGCATCCCTGGATGTTCTCTTAGACTCTGAATGTACTGCTGTGGATAGAGATGGAAATCCCAATGACTAATTGATAGACCAGTGTTAAGATTAATTCTCATAATTTATGAAATAACAGCTATAAACAATACAATAAGGTTCTTTAGTACAAGAGTGAAATATTAATTTAATCTGTAAAACTGCAGACATATATTAATAATTATAATCAAATAAAAGATTTAAGGGTCTGGCTGCATTGTAGTTTTTTTATTATAACCAAGCAGCTAGAAACATGTCTGTTTAGTTGATCAATGAGTGGCTCTTACTGTGTTTATATTATCCTGTCACGGTGATAATGACACTGGGGATGTAATTGGTTCTTTAGTTTCCTCGATACTATACACTTTTTAATCCATAAATAGGGTTTAGCTTTGCTAAATAAAGTCTGAGATAACAGGGCAGGGCTAGCACTAGTTTTGTGCGTTGCTTCAGTATCTTAGAGAATGAGAATGGTTTTGCTTTGCACAAGTGTATTTCTTCTCACAGGTGAAAAATGAGGACAAGTACAAACATAACTAGTAGGCTGAGGAGGGGAATAAAGAAGATGCTGGAAAAATCATGGAATTTTAATAATCATCAAAATAGTGGATTTTAAATTGTTCTGAACTGCTATTTTACAGTTCAACTGCCTTGCATGGCTCCTGTTCACAGCTGCCACCACTGCTGGGTGACAGGCACCTGGGTTTTTTATCTGCTTCTACCTCTGTCTCCAAGCATACTCTTCTTCCTTCATGGCTGTTTTTGTCCCTGGGTAGTTATGATCTTGGAGATGTTAAGCACAACCTTCTCAGTGCTGAGATACCTTGTAAAGTGACAAGAGGAAGCTTCCCTGGTTAGTGGCCACACTGTTGTCCATGTAGCTCCTTGGTCTCTGGGAAATACTCTTTAGGAATTACAATCTATGGCATCTCACAGGCATCGCATTTGAATATGTGGTAAGTGTGGGTAGGTACCAGTGAAACCTCCTTCTGATCTTTTTTCTTGCCCAAAAAATGAACAGTAGCCAGAATCCAAATAATTGGAAATTAGTGTATATATGCAATGCATGCTGCAGCTCTGTAATAACTTGAATGATCTTTCTAGCAGTCAGACAGTCCAGCTTACTTGTTTTTCAGGGGGTTCTAGAGTCCTGGAAAAACTGTTCTGTGTGCTCTGAATCTTGTGCACAGAAAACATTCTTGATCTCCTCCTGCTGAGAGTACATTTAAAAAATCTGTGTGATTACTGCTGTGTGAAGGGAAAGATCAGAAATCACAATGGGTGATATTTTTCTGCATGTTACTCCATACACAGCAAATCTTCTTTAAGAAAGAATTTTCATACCTGCACCTGAAGGATCATGAGCAAACAGCTGCAAGGAGATGAGCATACAGGAGTGGAAGTGTGTGTGACCTGTAGCTAGGCCAGTGGTGCAAGCCATGTCAAATGCAGGTGATCCTAGCATTTGGCTTTTTGGTTTTACAGTAAGGAAGTCAGGCCCTGCCACCTAGCCAGATTAAACAAAATATTTGTCAGCTTCTTCATGTGTGTTTTGTGTAGTTGTGGTTTTAATTTGTCCCCCACTAGGTTTGTTTATCCTGTCACTGTTTTTGCTCTGCCAGATAAGTATTTAGTGATCAGGCTTACCTGAGCTCTGATGCTGACAGTTTAGTTGCAATGCAGCTGTGCTAATACCATTCTCATAAATCACAACTGCTGCACTGCTGACTTAAATTACTGGTATGTCTTATGACTTGCCCTGTACGATTGAAGTGCAACATAAATACCTGCCATGGATTTTAATAAGCAGCTATAGTAAAAATATTACCAACAATCTGCTGGCTGCTGTTGGGATATTAGATTTTTTACTGCTATTAAATATAGTGAGTAACATGGCTACTGTCAGTTGATAGAAGGATCACCAACACCACAGCTGTTTAGCTGGAAGTGTACTATTTTTCCCCTGAGAAAAGGGACATTTATAAGAAGGTAAGGCACACTGTAGACAGCAATAATGTTCCGCTGGCTGACACCTTCTAGAACAATTGCAGTAGCAGCAGAGTTCAGTGCTAAATAAAATTTCAGTAAAACAAAGAGATGTTCTAAGAAGATCACCATCAAGATTGTCCCCTGGCTGCTGAGCTAGTGTATGCAGTGAGTCTGGGTCTTGTGATTGGACTTGGGGCAACTACAAGTCCGGCAGTGTTTCTTGCAGTAAGCTAGTGCTCTAATGTCTTGCCATGTGTTTCACTGCAAGGGATGCTGCTGGGTGTAAATGGTCAAGGGGAGGTGTGTGGCTGAAGTAGGAGATACTAGACTTCTGCATTTCATTAAGGAGAGAACCCGATATGCAAGAGTTTCCTGGCATATCGCATTAGAGATAACAATCAGGAATATGAACTCGCAGCTAGAAAAATTCAGTAGCGAAACCAAAGTCTGGTTAGATGAGGGACTGCTGCCTGTTGTTCACTTGTGAGAGCAGTACAGGAAATTTTGGCTTTAAATATATCCACTTGGGAAAGTCTTAGCGAATGCTAGTCCCCCTGAATTGTGTAAGACATAATCTTTTTAGTGGTTTGGATGGTAAGTCTAAAATAAATGCTTCTAGCTGCTGGAATTATTCTGTGTGGACAAGAATAGAAAGGTTCTGCTTATACTTTCTTTCCACTGAAGTTCCATGTCCCATTTAGACTGCACTGTTAAGGCAGAGGCAAACCTTCCATTTTTACTGTGTAACTACAATGCTCATATATGAAAACTGTCATTTTTTGATACAGTAAACGTCTTGAGTGGAACAAAGGTATAAGGGATTGTTTGTAAAGGAAGCTGCAAACTGTTCACCAAAGTTGCATCTGTGTTAGTTGGCCTCTGGTGGAAACTTGCTTGTTTTATCTTCAAAGTAGCAAAATAGTAGCTCTTTAGTATTGGTGATTTGTCTAGTTTTTCTTTCCAGTTGAAAGAATTCTCAGTCCTTCTGTCTGTACTCTTTCCTGTAATGTTACATACCCTTTCTTCTCTGAGTTGACTGGAAAACAATGTTGTTGCATTGCTGTTGATGCAATACCATCGTGCTGTGAGGCAGGTATGTTGAGCACTGTGAGATTTCTTCTCTGGGCTTTGGAGGAGAAACACACACCAGCTTTATCCTGGGAATCTCTTTCCATGCTCAAAATCCTTTTTATCGCCTGTATTTCATCCTTCCCTTTCCAGTTTCTGTGGAATTACTGACTCCATCTAAGACATGTCTGTATTTCATTTGCTTTAACTGGATGGCCCAATTACTCATTATTAGTGGCTTTCATTAGCAAAGGATGCAATGTGAGAGTGGGAAGAACTGCCTACTGTCATTATCAGTGAACAACGTCACTGAAGTAAAGAAAGCTGCACCATGTTTGTAATTATGTGAGTTGGGTCCTTTTGAAATCTGATTCAAACAGCTCTTTGTTTCTCTAGGATTTAATGTCTGGAATAGAAATAATGTTTGTTAGTGTGTTTGCTATTTGAATAAATCATTCAGATTTCAGCACTGTGGGGAGGTCTTTGCATCATCAGACTCATGTATCTAACACAAATGCTCTGAATTGTTCCATTGACTTCTCATCATTCATTACATAAAGAATTTAGTCTCCTAAATTGCAAGATGTAATGCAGAGGTACCTAAACAAAGAGAGCCTAACACTGGAGCTGGTGAAACTTCCATTCAGAATTGTAAATGGAGGCAGCTGACTATTTAGTGGGAAAATAGTCATGGTTTTAAGGAAGAAAAAGAGTATGCTTTATCCTTAGAAATTGGCAGTAGTGTCAATTAAGGGAAAAATACTGAACTAGTATTGTTAATGTCTCATGAGAATATAAATGAGGGTAGAAGTGCTTGAAGCTTTCATTTAAACTACAAAATTCTTTGATATAGGATAAAGTTGCAGAATGTTTTCACATGGCACCTGCTAATCAAAAGTCCTGTTTAGCCCAGTGGAGATGCATGATTTTTTTTTTTTTTCTTATACACACACACTCTGCTATTCTACAAAATTAAATTAAAATAAAATTTTACAAGTGTCCTTAATTTAAGCAGACAAACAAATAAACAAATAAAACTAGCTGTGTCAGGGCACATCATATTCAAAGAGTATTTGATTTTCTGCATCATGGGCCAATAAAAATGTCTTATTTCCCTCGCTAGCTAAGACACATATAGCCACTTCAGGTATTGTAATCAATGGTATCTTGCTTAACTTTCAGCTCTCATGGCTTGTGACAGTTTTCTGCCACAATAATGTGAAATTTTATTTATAAAGAATAAAGCCAGAAGAAAAGTGATGTAACTGACACATGGCTCAGTTTACCAATAGCTTTTCCTGCAGATGGAGCTAAGTGAGTATTTCCATGTGCATAACTCCCCAGAGACTCCTGATTATCTTTAAAGTATCAGATACTGGGATGAACACTCAGGGATACTTCATAGTACATTAACAAAACAAGATGGGCATAGAGATGCTTGGATGGCCTGAGGGAGGCAGAAGGTCAATTCTTATTAGGATCTGACTGAAGAGCATCAGGCTGTTGTCTGAGAAAATCACCAAAATAATTGCTTTTGATATTTTAACTTCTCAATGGAAGTTTGTTTTTGCAACCAAATTCCTTTTGTCCTATTTCACATATTAGATTTTTCCCAGGGTAGAGAGAAATGAGGGAAAGCTTTTAGTGAATAGAATAATAGTTTCCTTGAGCAGCTGCAAAATCTAGAGAAGTTTGACTGTTGTCTAACTCACTGGGTTAAATCTTAGGCACTAAAGTATGTTGGTTAGCGTTGTTCAACAAATATCAGTGTTTGCTTCTTTCGCACGATGATGTAGCACTGTTACCTTTTAGATTGTTACAATATGGAAAAGAAAAAAAAAAAAAGAAAAAAAAAGGAAACTACTTCCATTTTCTAACAAGTAAATTCTGACTGATTTGGAGTAAAAATGTAGAGTGGAGGGGAAAGCTCCATGTCCTGCCTTTTTGTATCAAGCTGTTGTAGCTTAAGCAGGTATTTTTGAAGTTGTGAGAGTGATTTACATAAATTATCTATCTTAGTGTTAAATCCAACTCGTTAGCCAAATCCTCAGGGTATAAATAATAAAATAATTTCAGATGCTTTGGATTGACTACTAACACATTGGTAACGTTGGAAGGGGGGCACCAATTTTTGAATTTGCAGAATTTTTAGTTCCCTATGTGCATTCATGTTTTGCACGTGTGGTAGCTGGTAAATGCGTTGGTCTTTCCAATAACTAAATTAAGGTTTTTGTTAAGAGTTGTGCAATAAATAACGTGTTAATTTTATGTCTGACATAAATGCATTCAAAATTCTAATAAATAGTGAAGCTAGGTTTGGATGATGAATTTTGGTATGCAGCAGAGTCAGTCAGCTAAGGCCTCTCTGGCACCTAAGCTAGCATCACAACATCGCTGTACTGTACCTACTCTGGTAGGCACAGATGAAGCAGCTTCATTTTGGGTATTATGGAAAACTACATGGCATATCATACATGGCCTGGGTGGGGTGTTATCTGTGTCCCCATTGTGACAAACGTTTGTCATGGCAATGAATAGGCCCAAACAGAACCTTGAATAATGGTTTATGTTCCCTATTCCCAACGCAAAGTTCCCTCCTCTGTTTCCCCACTGTCTGGTTAGTCTAGAGTTTACAGCCTATCCAATGCTTCTAATTATCCTATAAGTTTTCCACTCCTGTTTACACATTCCATTCTAGAAGTTTACTATTTACCTTTTAAGGTATAATTCTGACCTTTCTTGCCCCTTGGCTGTCTTCCCAATTACCAAAATGATCTATACCTATTGGTGTCATCCTGCCCTGAGGAGAAAGATAGAAGTGGCTTTGTTCAGTCTCATGTTGGCCATAAATCCTGCTCCATGTTTGGATCCCCCAGATGGAATCCAATTAAGTCCCTCAGTTTCTTGGACCAGAAACCACCCCAGGTGTCATTGGAATGTGCAGATATCTCACTTCTCTCTTAAACAATTATATTCCTAACACTAGGATATATATCTATATAAACCCCCTTTTAACACTAGGATGTGAAAACAACACTAAACCCAACACTATGCTTCTAACACTAGGATGTGAAAACAACACTATATTTAATTTCTAACACCATGGTATTAAGTGCAGTCTACCAGGAACAATCTCAGCTGCTCAGAGGTCATTTACCAATTTTTTGTGGTTGCTCACTCCAGAGCTTTAGCATGTTTAAACTCTGCACCAACCACGACATGGTGGTACCTTTCTGTAATGAACTAATTAGAAATGTCCACTGAAACAAATGTTCAGCAATTAACATTTTTCTGAGCTGGAGACAGTTTCTTGAAAGGTCTCAAGCTTGTAAATGCTTTTTAGTTTAAGCTAGAAGTTGTTGCCTTTCCCCATGGATTTCTAGTGGATTTGTTCTAGAGCAAAGTCAACGAGAAACGAGCAAAAGATTTTTGGTGCATAACTTTGTAGTTTGGAAGCTACTTTCACAACTGCCTATATCAGCAAAGGAAGCTCACAATATGAAAGAAAAAATGCTTTTATAATTTGCCAGAAGTAAACTTTGCATCTGAAACTGATATGGCATTAGTCTTAGCCTGGAAGGAATTTATTCATGTTCTTGGTGTGTTATGGCAAGTGACTCTGGCAGGGTGTTGGACACCTAAAGGAGGAACTAGGGAGGTAGAGGTTTGATTCAACCTATTGGCATATTAGCCTGTGGCTTATTCTGCTTTTCAATTGGTCACAGTGATATTATTCCGTTGCTGTAGTATTTGGTGCAAAATAATTTTCCACAGAATCGCTCAAGGTCCCCCTAAATGGTGGCAAAATAGGAAGTGTTCCTTGCCTGACAATCAGTGTGGTTCCTTTGCCTTATGTGCTTTCATTATCATGCTTTACAGTTATTTTACCTAAGGGACCTGTAAAGCACCTCCAGTTCTTATAGATGTTTGTATTGCATGTTTGTGTCAGTGATTCTCTGTGGCTTACCACAGGGACAAAGCTGTAAAATCTATCCTTGCATCAGGCTCTGTGCTAATTTTCCACATTAAGAGATGTGTCAGGAAGCACAGCACCAAATCATACTGAATTCTAACTTAATCTCTCCCCTCATCCCCCTTCCCAAATAAAAGAGTGAGCATATTGAGCATCATTACTGGCATGTTCATTAACTACTTACAGCAAGCAGCTGCAGCATTTGTGTGCGTGGCCTGTGGCTTTGGAAGAACTCCGTTATTCCCTTGCTTGCTCTGATGTCTGTGCCATTCCCAGAAGTTTGCCTTGCTGAAGGTCCATGAGGTAAAACAGCTGTGTCCAGAGCACTGAGCACTAGTCTGGGAGGTGTTGGGAGGGAGGGGTTTGGTTTCATTTGGGTGGGTTGTCTTTCTGTGGGGAGATGGTGATGTTGAAGTTCTGTTTTTCTCCTTTGTGAAGGTAAAAATGGATTTCTGAGTTTACCAAAATAAATGATTTCTGCATCCTCATACCATGCCAGTGAGAGAAGCAGGCATTCCGGTTTGCTTGTGCAAGTATAACTTCTTCTTCACTTCTTCTGGCCCTTTGCTTTTCCTCTCTACTGTTTGGGGCTGGAGGATTGGGAAAGTAGCCAGCAGACCAGAGGAAGACCCCTCTTCTGTTTCCTTGGTTAACATCCAGTTTTGGCCATCCCAGGAGGAAGCCAGTCAACTGGACCAAGGCCACCATGGAGATTGAGAAGGTGGTTACCCCAGGAGGAGAGGCTGCTGGGCTGGGGTTTGCTCAGCCTGGGGAAGGGATGGCTCTGAGTGGCAACAGCAGACTCCAGCACCTGTTGAGAGAGGACCAAGATGTACAGCCATGCCCTTTGCATCATGGTGGGAGAATAAGAGGAAAGAGGCATAAAAGGAAATTAATAGAAAAATTCTCACTGTGAGGAGGTAGTTCTACAGCTAATGTACAACTCCTGTTTCTCCCCATATCTGCTTTTGTAAGGTAGAAGCTGATTTTCACTTACCAGTTGCACATTTCTTTTGGTGAAAAACTGAGATTTATTTAAGCTAGTTTTTAAGAAGTCTGATGAAGTATATGAAGCACAGCTGGCTGCCTCCTATGGTGTTTTATACTTTTCCTGGTGTGTCAAGGTTTGACTCAGGATTGGCAATTAAACCAGTGACAATAATGCTCTCGATCCCATCCCACTCCCAGAGGCCTCAGAACCTCTGTAGCTCCAGCCCCAGAATCCCAAGGGTCAACCCCAAGTCTCCCCTGGTGCTTTCAGCCAGAGGCTCCAGGTAGGACCACTGTACCCAGCACATTTTTTATGCCTGGCACTGTTCAAACTTGTCCAGGAGACATTGCCTGCACAATCTCCTTTTTAATCTGCTCAAAAGCTTTCTGTTGCTCAGGACCCCATTTAAAGTGGCTCTTCTTTTGGGTCATCTCATAGAGAGGGTTCACAATATGACTGTAATCAGGAATATGCATCCTGCAGAAACCAGCTTATAGATGGGAATCACAGTCTCTCTTGGTGCAACATTGTCGTCTATGCACCATTGAAGTGGCGGTTGGCACCTGCTGGTCTTTGACCTTCAGCAACCCCACTAGAGAAGGGTCATCTGAAAGGCCAGGCAAAGTATGCAGTCCTCAATCTCTACAGCTTCTATACCAAAGGTTCACCAGTACCCTTTTGGGTGAGGGAAATATCCTTTTTTTTACCGGTGAGGCTCACATCAGCCTCCACATCAGTCAGTCCTTCAGATCCTTCCATCAACCCAGAAATAGTGACAGACTCTGTCCCTTTATGATTCAATGGCATTAGGGTGCACTGTGCACCAATGTCCACCAAGGCTTTATACTTTTGTGGTTCTGATGTGCCAGGCCACCGAATCCACACAGTCCAGTAAACTCAGTTGTCCCTCTCCTCCTGGTTGGAGGCAAGACACCTCTAATACTGAGTATCTGAGGTTTATTCACCATCCTGATTGAAGGACTAGTCACTGGTCCCTCCCAACCTTAATGAATCTATGATTCTATGTTATTCCTTCTGTCAGTCATTTTTTCAGTAGCTGAAGTGTAGAACTGATGGGAATCAAAGATCGTGTCTCTGTATGGTTGTACTTTCAAAACCAATTCATGCACAGTTGGTCTTTCAGGCATCAAAACATGCCATGAAGGAATATATATGAGCATGTGTTGCTGATACAGCCTGTGCAAACCTCCAGAACATGGATGTGTTGCACAGGATGTCACCAGAATTTGTAATCTCTTGGTTATCATAAATCACCTCTTGAACAGCTAATTCTCTCAAATGTGTGATGGCTCTCTCAAGAGTGAGTGTTCTGCTTCATTAGTGTTTAATAAAGGTGACTAGTTTAGTCTTCAATCCAGAAAGTCTCTGTCCATAATTTTATCTCTCCTTCCCTACCTGGGGGAGGAGAGAGGGGATCAAGAGCATTGTTGTCTCTGGTTTAATTGCTGATCCTGAGTCAAACCATGACAGTGGCCTTGGATTTCGCAGAGCAGCAATGGTGGCAGCAGTCTTGCCTGTGGGGCGCTGAAGTGAGTAGAACATCTTGCTCTACACATCCACAATACATTATAAACATTCAGCAGAAGCATCCCTACTGAAACAATGCCATTTAGATCAAAAGCTGGGAGATTCAGCCTGAGGCGAAACAGAGAGATAAAACTGACCCTGCCATTACCAACACAGACCTTGCTGTACACATATAAATCCTTACTATACAGTGCCACCCTATAGATCAGTATCAAAACCCCTGTTATCACTACATAGTTTATTACATGAGAGATTAGGGCTTTGGCTATAGTCTTGTTGATAAACCATAAAACAATAACAAGATAACAATAACAACAATAAAACCAAAACCAATAACAATTCTGTCAAATTTGGTCAATTTTGTCTGTCCATCTAGTCCACTCCTCCCCACAGGAGTCCTGCAGATAAGACTCTGGTTCCTGTAGCATCTGAGGCTGTAGATTCAACAAGTAGACCAAAGTGACCTTTGTGTCTCAGGAGTAACACAAACATTCCAGAGTTACCAGTCCATTAGCTGGAAAACTTGTTGCTAGTTAAAAGGGAGCTTCATGAAGGGGGAAAAAAAATCAGTAAAAATAAAATTGACTTCATCCTGGCTTAAACAAGGACTAAAATAAAATAAAAAACACACCCATAGAACTGATTTTTGGAAACCAAACATGTACCAAAGATATATTTCTATTTGGCTAAAAGAATTTCAGTTCACAGGAGTACATTATACGTAAGGAATTCAGCTAAAAAAAACATTAAATAAACTTCAGTTCAGTGTGGAAGATTCTTATAAACTTTTATTTCACAGAATCAGAGAATGTTAGGGGTTGGAAGGGACCCTTGGAGATCATCTAGTCCAACCCCCTTGCCAGAGCAGGATTCCTTAGAGTAGATCACACAGGAATGCATCCAGGCAGGTTTTGATGTCTCCAGAGACGGAAATTCCACAACTTCTCTGGGCAGCCTGTTCCTGTGTTGACACCCTCACAGTGAAAAAAATTTTTACCTCATGTTTATGTGGAACCTTCTGTGTTCCAGCTTGCACCCATTGTCCCTTCTCCTATCATTGGACATCACTGAGAAGAACCTGGCTCTGTCCGCCAGACACTCACCCTTTATAAACATGGATGAGGTTGCCCCTCAGTCTCCTCCAACTTAGAGAACCAGCTTCTTCATCCTTTCCTCATAAGGGAGATGTTCCACCCCCTTAATCATATTTGTGGCTCTGTGCTGAACTCTTTCAAGCACTTCCCTGTCCTTCTGGAACTGAGGAGCCCAGAACTGGACACAATATTCCAGATGCAACCTCACCAGGGCAGAGTAGAGTGGGAGGAGAATCTCTCTCAAACTACTAATCACACCCTTTCTAATACACCCTAGGGCGCCACTGACTTTCTTGGCTACAAGGGCACATTGCTGGCTCATGGTCATCCTCCTGTCCACCAGAACCCCTAGGCCCACTTCTCCTATGCTGCTCTCCAACAGGTCAGTCCCCAACCTGTACTGGTACACAGGGTTGTTCTTTCCCAGATGCAAGACCCTATACTTGCCCTTGAATTTCATTACATTTCTCCCCTTCCAACTCTCCAGCCTTGGCTAGGTGTCACTGAATGGCAGCACAGCCTTCTGGTGCCAGCCACTCCTTGCAGTTTTGTGTCCTCAGCAGACTTGCTGACAGTGCACTCTGTTCACTCATCCAGGTCACTGATGAATATATTGAATAGTACTGGTCCCAGTACTGATCCTTGAGTGACTCTACTAGATACAGGCCTCCAACTAGACTCTGTCCCATTGACCACAACTCTGACTTCTTTCCGTCAATGATCCATCTCACTACCTAATCATCCAGACCACACTTCCTCAGTATAGCTATGAGGATGCTGTGGGAGATGGTGTCAAATGCTTTACTGAAATGAAGATAAACAATATCCACTACACTACCATCTATCCACCCGTTTATGTCCTTATAAAAGGCTATCAGGTTGGTTAAACATTACTTCGACTTGGTAGATCCATGTTGACTGCTTCTTATCCTTGACATGCCTAGAGACAGCGCTGAGGGTAAGTTCTTCCATCACCTTTCCAGGATGGAGGTGAGGCTGACTGGTCTCTAGTTAGCCAGTTCTTCCTTCTTGCCCTTTTTGAAGACTGGAGTGAGTTTTGCTATCCTCCAATCCTCAGGCACCTCTCGTTCTCCATGACTTACCAAAGATGATGGAGAGTGGCCTAGCAATGACTTCCACCATCTCCCTCAGCACCCGCAGGTGCTGGATCCATCAGGACCCGTGGGTTTATGGATGTCGAGATTGCTTAATTGATCCCTAACCCAGTCCTGATCAACCAAGGCAAACTTCTCCCTTATCCTGACTTCCTCTGGGGCCTCAGGGGTCTGGAGCTCCTGAGGACAGTCTCCAGCAGTATGGACAGAGACAAAGAAGGCATTCAGTAACTCTTCCTTCTTTGTATCCTCTGTCACCAGGGCACCCATCTCATTCAGCAGTGGGACTATATTGCCTCTAGTGTTAGTTTTGTCTGCAGTATATTTGAAGAAGCCCTTTCTGTTGTCCTTGGCGTCTCTTGCAAAGCAGAATTCCAAGGAGGCCTTAGCTTTCCTAGTTGCCCCCTACATCCTGTGACAACAGCCTTGTATTCCTCCCAAGTGGCCAGCCCTGCCTTCCGTGATCTGTAGAGTCTCTTCTTCCACTTGAGTTTGCCCAGCAGTTCCCTCTTTAACCATGCGGGTCTCCTGGCTCACTTTATTGATTTCCTACCTGTTGGGAGGCTCCAATCTTGAGCTTGGAAGAAGTGGTCCTTGAAAGTTAACCAACTATCTTGGGCCCCTTTACCTTCTAGTACCCTGTCCCATGGGATATCCCCTGACAATTGCTTGAAAAGGCCAAAGTAGAAAAGGCCATCTAGAGAAGCCAAGGGAGGTTACAACATTTCAGATGCCAAAGTTTGCTTTCATATGAAGGAACACAGTAAGTCTAAGATGCATTCCTATTCCTGCAATTTGGCACAACTAATGACAGTTCCATGCTCAATTTCCCATATACTACTCACATTTTCTCTCTCACCACACATACAAAAACAAACAATGTGTTGTTGATCTTCTTTCAAGGTCAAAGACCCATGATTAACTGTGCTTTTCTTCATTGTTCTGTTGGTGCCTTTACCATTTCCTCATTATTAAAAAATAAAATAAAATAAAATAAAATTGTTTCTCTTTCTTTAAGTGCATAACACCAAAGTAATGCAGAATGAACAGGGGTGAAATATGGAGCTTAGTACAGAAAAATCCTTTCCTGTAAGAGGTAAGAACAGCTGAGGTTCAACAACTTCAACCAAACTCATAGACTGCTGCAGAGGATTCAAACTACATGCTTTTTATTGCATCTCCTCCAAGAATTTTAACAGGTAGAAAACTAATATTATGCAACACAACTTCATCAAATATTCTGCATTCATGGGGGAACTAATTCCTTGTTCATGGAAAATTCCCACTGAAGTAAATGAGAATGTGACTGGTGAATTTAGCAACCAATATAGAAAACAGTAAAATAGCAGCTAGCCCCCAAGATAAAAGAACTTTACTTGTGTAAAGTTGCTCTTGCAACAAGTCTGAAATTATCAAAAACCTCACATCAGTTCACATTGTATTTTATTTAGAAATTAATCAAGTTTCAAAACAGTTCTTGAGGTATCTGAAGTAATCCTAGGCTTATTTCCACAAGTAGCTCCTAAAGCCAGTGAATAGGTTTGTACAAAAATAATTTTGATAAAATTAATGGCATCTGCTTCCTTCAGTTGTTTTGAACAAAGTGTCAGTTTTAGGAGACAACAAAGGAAACAAAGCAAGGATTGTAAGAGTTGCTATCACTTGTCAGTGGCATTACACCTAGACAAGCACCCCCAGAGGTAACGCGAGGTGCTTCAGAGAAGAGTGAAGACAGTGAGCTGTTCACTGACATTTGGAGTCACAGACTCTGATAGATTTTGTTTCATGTAATGACCAAGCTGTAACTAGTTATGGCAGTAAAACATGAGCATGGCACAAACCCTACATCTCATCCAACAGAATACCTGTCTTCAGAAACCTTGCAGTAGATAATTGGGAAAACTTATTAAAGAGATATTTAATCCAGAACCCCAGCACTTAGGCAGTTGGCTTATAGGTGAAGCATGAAAATGTTTCTTCTTCAAATAATCCCTCCTTTATTATAGTATTTAATACAACATGACAGCATTACCATATTACAAGATGCATAAATAGTATTTCCTGGAGTGTGTTGCTTGGTTGTTTGAGGAGTGGCATCTTATGAGCTATCCTGGTTTGAGAGAGGGTGAATCCAATTTTCCTTTTACTGATACTGTTTTTCTTCAGCGAGTTCTCTTTTAACTAGCAGCAAGTTTTCCAGCTAGTAGACTGGTAACATTGGAATGTTTATGTTACTGCTGAAACATTAATGGCACTCTGCAGCCTCATATGCTACAGGAGCAGAAAAGCAAAAATTAAAGTTAATCCTGTGACCAAGAGCAAAGCAAAGAGACAGCCATCTGAGACCACAAGAACACATTTAACAGTAGAGGATCCTGTTTTAAAAGCGATGTTAAAAGACCTAATCGAAGGAACAGACTCTTCTCAAACAGATGAAGGACCAAGCCCTTCTCAAGCAGATGGAGGAACATGTCCCTCTCAAGCAGAGAGGAGCAGGCTCTTCTCAAGGAGATAAAATAGCAGGCCACTCTCAAGAAGACAGAAAAGCAGGCCACTCTCAAGTAGATAACAGTGATGATCTTGTCCAACCCTTCTATCGAAAGGAACTCTGCCTCATGAGAAAGGACTTTACCCACTTCTTTCTCTGTAGTTCAAATGCTTTGATAGTGGAGCTGAAACTTACAATGTGGATGAAAGAGAAGCCAGGCAGCTGGGATACCTGGCCAGAGATGCTGGTATTGATAGAGCAATTGGCAGTAAGACAGGAACTAGCATCCTATGGAGCCAATGACTTTCAGCTGTATGGGAGAGATACACCTGTAATGGTGACATCAACCGGCGCTGACACAGAAAGACCACTCTTTCAAGAGCCATCATGTATTTGAGAGAAATAGCTGTGTGACAGGTGATCTATGATAACAATGGAATTACAGATCCTGATGATGTCCTGTGTGACACATCCATTCTCTGGAGGTTTGTACAGGCTGTGCCAGCAGCACGTGCCCATATATTGTCCTTCATGGGATGCACTGATGACAACTTAAGACCAACTGGCGTGAATTGGCTTTGAAAGTATGACAGTACGGAGACACGATTTCTGATTCCTGTCAGTTCCACACTTCAGCCACTGAAAAAATTACTGTCAGAAGGAATAAGTTGCCAAACAGATGACAAGGTAAGCCCCAGTATCTCCCTAGAGACAATTGGTCTCCTGTTGCAGCCATCAAGACAAGACAGCAGCGAGAGAGACAGGGCCCACTTTGAGGCTACCTGTTTATTCGACTGTGTGGATTAGTGGCCAGGACTCATTCACCCTTCAGTAGTTCCATATTGCCAGTGTGAAAGCCTATTGGCAAGAGGAGGCTGACAGTGGATTATCGTGGCCTGAATGAGGTTACACCACTGCTCAGTGCTGCTGTACCGGACATGCTAGAACTTCAGTACAAGCTGAAGTCAAAAGCAGCCAGGTGGTATGCCACTACTGACACTGCTCAGGCATTTTTCTCTATTCCTGTAGCACCAGAGTCCAGGTCAGAGTTTGCTTTCTCCTGGAGGAGCATTCAGTACCTCTGGAATCGACTGCCCCAGGAGTGGAAACACAGCTCAAACATTTGCCCTGGGATTCTGGAGCCAGAGCTACAGAGTTCCAAGGCCAACTTTATGTCAACTGAAAAGGAGATACTTGCAGCATATGAAGGAGTTGGAGCTGCTTCAGAAGTGATCAGCACTGAAGCACTGATCCTCCTGGCACCCTGATTGTCAGTATTGAGCTTCATGGTCAAGAATAATGTTTCTCCTATCCATCATGCCACCGATATGACATGGAGTAAATGGGCTGCTCTGATTACCCAGCTTGAGTAGGAAGCCCCAGTTGTCCAGGAATGGTGGAAGCAATTATAGAGTGGCCAGAAGGCACACACTTTGGAATGCCACCACTAGAAGTGGTGAGACAGGCTCAAGAAGCCCCACCATATGATCACCTACCAGAGCCTGAGAAACTATTTGCCCCATTGACTGATGGCTCCTGCTGTCTTGTAGGGAACCGCCAAAAGTGGAAAGATGCCATGTGGAGTCCTACACCATAAGTTGCACAAGCAGCTGAAGGAGAAGGTGAATTGAGTCAATTTGCAGAGGTAAAAGCCATCCAGCTGGCTTTGTCCATTGTTGTGCTAGAGGGGTGGCCGAGACTCTTATCTCTACACTGACTTGTGGATGGCAGCAAATGCCTTTTGGGGTTGGCTAAAGCAGTGGCAGCAGAACAACTGGCAGCAAAAAGGTAAATTTATTTGGGTTGCTGACCTGTGGACACTGCAGCTCGGATAGAGAAACTGGTTGTAAAAGTGCATCATGTAGATGCACATGTGTCTCTGTTTCAAGCAGCTAAGGAACACCAACACAAGCAAAGAGCAGATGAGGCTGCTCAAGTGTCCCAAACAGACTTGGACTAGGAACATAAGGGTACACTTTTTGTAGCTCGATGGGCCCATGACACTTCAGGTTATCAGGGGAGAGATGCAACCAAGGGGCGGACTTAACTGTGGACGCTATTGCGCAGGTTATCCACGACTGTGAGACATGTGCTGCAATTAAGCAGGCTAGATGGTTGAAACCTTTGTGATATGAGGAGTGGTGGTGAAAGTACATGTATGGAGGGGCCTGGCAAACTGACTTTATCACACTGCCTCAGACGTGCCAGGGTAAGTGCTATGTGGTTACAATGGTGGAAACAAGTACAAGATGGCTGGAAACATATCCTGTGCCCCATGCCACAGCGTGGAACACCATCCTGGGCTTTGAGAAGCAAATCTTGTAGTTACACAGTACTCCAGAAAGAATTGAGTCAGACACTGGAACTCATTTAAAAAACAGTCTTGTGGCTGACTGGGCTAAAGAACATGGTGTTGAGTGGATATACCATATCCTGTACCACACACAAACCTCAGGGAAAATTTACAGAATCACAGAAATTTTTTGAGTTGGAAGGCACCTTAAACATCGATTTCCAACACCCTCGCATGGGCAGGGACACCTTCCACTAGAAAAGGCTACTCAGAGCCTCATCCAACCTGCCCTTGAATACATCCAGGGATGGAGTCCCCACAGTATCTGTGGGCAGCGTGTTCCAGTGTTTCATCACCCTTACACAGAAGAATTTATGCCTGATCTCTAACCTAAATCTCTCTTCTTTCAGCTTAAAACCACTACCCTTCATCCTGTCACTGCAAGCCCCTGTGAAAAGACCCTCCCCAGCTTTCCTATAGGCATCCTTCAGATACTGGAAGGCCATTATGAGGTCCACCCAGAGGCTTCTCTTTTTCAGATAGAACAACCCCAACTCCCTCAGCCTGTCCTCATAAGAGAGGTGCTCCAACCCCCAGATAATTTTTGTGGCCCTTCTCTGGACACATTCCAACAGGTCCACATCTTCCTTGTGCTGGGACCAGCAGAGCTGGACACAGTATTCTAGGTGAGGTCTCACCAGGGCAGAGTAGAGAGGAAGAATCACCTCTCTTCATCTGCTGGGCACACTTCTTTTGATACAGCCCAGGATGAAGTTGGCCTTCTCGTCTGCAGCTGCACATTGGTGGCTCATATCCAGCTTGTGATCCACTAGTACCCCCAAGTCCTTTTCCACAGGGCTGCTGTCAAGCATGACCTCCCCCAGTCTGTATTGATATCTCTGGTTGCTCCAGCCCAGGTGCAAGACCCTGCATTTGGCCTTGTTGAACCTCATGAGGTTCACCTGGGCCCACTTCTCTAGCTTGTCCAGATCCCTCTGGATGGCATCCTGTCCCTCTGGCATATTGAGCTCACCACCCAGCTTGATGTCATCAGCAAATTTGCTGAGGGTGCTCTCAATGCCACCTTCAGTATCGTTACTGAAGATATCAAACAACACTGGGCCCAGCACTGACCCCTGAGGGACACCACTTCTCATTGTTTTCCATCTGGACTTCGAGCTGTTGACCACTACCCTCTGGATGCAACCATCTAGCCAGTTCCTTATCCACTGAACAATCCACCTATATCTTTCCAATTTTGTGAGAAGGATATTGTGGGGGATCATGTCAAAGGCCTTGCAGAAGTCCAGATTGATGACATCCACTGCTTTTCCCTGGTTGACTGATGTAGTCACTTCATTGTAGAAAGCCACTAGGTTGGTCAGGCAGGATTTGCCCCTGGTAAAGCTGTGCTGGCTGTCCTGGATCACCTCCTTGTCCTCCACGTGCCTTCACATGTCTTCTAGGAGGATCTGTTCCAGGATCTTCCCAGGCACAGAGGTGAGGCTGATAGGTCAGTAATTCCCAGGGTCCTCCTTTCTACCCTTTTAAAATACGGGCATAACATGTCCTTTCTTCCAATCACCAGGGACTTCACCTGACTGCCATGACTTTTCAAATATCATGTACAGTGGTTTGGCAACTACATCTGCCAATTCCTTCAGGACTCTGGGATGTATCTCATCAGG
>NW_009951797.1:56795-85620 GCF_000747805.2 Chaetura pelagica | reverse complement strand
GATGTTTCTTCAAGCTGGAGTAAGAAGGCTTCATCAATAGGCTTCACTTGGTTGGGCAGCCTGTAATAGACTCCAATCACTAGGCTCCCTTTGGCGTTTCAATCCCTAATTCCCACCCATAAACTTTCAACTTACTCATGGCTATTATTTAGGGACAACTCTTCACACTCTATCCAATTCTTTACATAGAGGGTAACGCCTCTGCCCTTTCCTGTCCTGTCCCTTCTGAACAGCTTATAACCTTCAATAGCCACACTCCAATCATAGGATTCATCCCACCAAGCTTCTGTAATTGCCACTATATCATAGCTTTCCTGCAGCACAATAGTTTCCAGCTCTCCTGTTTGTTGCTTGTGCTGTGTGCATTGGTGTAGACACACTTCAGCTGGGCTGCTGGCCATGTCACCTTCTTAGAGGGACACCCTTTTATACCCTTGAGGTGTTTCCTGTGTCCTGTGTCCTTTATGACTTCCAGACCTTCAGCCCTCATTGTGCAAACCCCAGGTATGTTTGCAGCAGGCTTTGTTTTTCCTTCCCCCTTCAAACCTAGTTTAAAGCCCTGTGAATGAGGGCTGCTAACTTCTGGGAGAATATCTTCTTCCCACGCTGAGATAGGTGCATCCCATCTCTTACCAGCAGGCTTGGTGATGTATATGCTGATCCCTGGTTAAAGAATCTAAAATTCTGTCAGTGACACCAGCCCTGGAGCCAGGTATTATTAACCTGTGAGGTTTTCCATTTACTTCCTTCACGATATCCTGCTCCTGGCAATATGGAAGAAAAGATAACTTAGGCACCTGAGTTCTTGACTATTCTCCCCAATGCCCTTAAGCCATTCTGGATTCTCTTTGGACTTCTTGTAACAATTTCCTCACTACCCACCTGAAAGATCAGTAGGGGGTTGTAGTCAGAGGGGCATAACCAGGTTAGAGACCTTTTTTGTAAAATCTCTTACCTGGGCCCTAGGGAGGCAGCATACCTCCCTGTGTGTTGGGTCTGGTCAAGAAATAGGGCCTTCGATTCTTCTGTGGAGGGAATCACCAATGACAACAACTCTTCTCTTTTTCTTAACAGGAGATGTTGTTATACGAGTAGGCCGACTCAAGTTGGGCCCCTCCTCGGTCCCAGGTGGTCTATCATCTGTGACATCATTAGTCTGCCCCACAACTCCCAGACCCTCATACCTGTTGTGCAGACTTATCTGAGGGGAGGATGTATGAAGGGGACACTTACAGCCTTGAGCAGGAACCTGCTTCCACCTTCCCTCATCTTGCTTGCTATTACTAGACTGGTAGCAGGAGGGATGAGGATTCTTTTTTTCTTCCTGCGTCTCTTGACGTTCCTACCTAGGGCTAGATCATCACACTCCCTGCACAGACTCATGCCTTTGGAAGCCAGCAGGGCTGCACTGGTTGACCCTCTGGGGAACATCCAATCCTGATTTCTGCTGCTTTCTTCACAGATAAAATCTTGTCACAACCCTATTGCCCAGTCACATTTTGTCATATCATTTGCATTCCTCTTCATGAAATAGAAACATGAGTTATTTTGCTCAGCCTCAATCAAGCTACACTAAAAGCCTGGGGCAGGACATTTTGCCCCAATTCCCTATTAATCAATGTAAATAATTACTACCAAATCTTCAATGAAATAGCATATCTCTATTCTATTACTAGAACAGTAAAATACCAGCATCACTTCATTTTAAGCCTCAAACATTTTCTGGAATATCAGCTCTTCTATACTTAAGTGTTCTAATTGGATTAATATCAGCTATACTACTTCAAAATCCATTAATTCCAACAAAAGACAAAAAGTAAAAATAGGAAAGGCCGAGCTGAAATTTTTTGTAAAGACAGAGCATAGCAGAGCTAAACATATTCGTAGGAATCAAGAGTTTGTGTTATGCATAAATAGTAGTGACTGATCAAGCCTAAAAAGATAACTGGTATAGGGAACAAAGGGTTTTTTCAGTTCAGATGTATTACAGCATAAAAGAGTTAATGCTGGAACTTCTGAGAAACTATTATGAATCTGAGAAATGTCACAGCTTCTCTGCAATCTGTGAAAAAGTCCCTTCCTTTTGCTTCTGAGGCAACATTATGCTTCAGCCAGAAAAAAACTAAACTTGAAAGTAATGGAATTGGATCAACATTTTGGTTCGTTCAGGAAGCTTTGCTTTTTGCCTCTAAGAAATTAATCTTTTTTTTATTAAACACTGCTTTAAATAAAGCATCCCTTTCACAGAGACTCAGCACATCACATTTAGTGAGACAAGAATTATATCTGCCCCAGCCAAAATATCTGTTTTTGAAAAAGAGGTAAGTGGAAGACCATTTCCATCTCACCTATTGTTTAATCCTCCAAATGTTATAGGAGATCTTTGACATGTGAATATACATATTCAGTAAAGGGTTAATTTTTCTTAGCCAAGCTATTAAAGAGCCACCAAGTCATTTTACTGATATTTTGCTTAGGCACTGTATTTACATTGTGTTGGGGGTCATACCGAAGACTCCAGGCACATACAAGTTTTAAGAGATCTCATTATAGAGTTGATATTTTCAATGGACATGCAATATCTAAATAGATCTGAAATGTGGGACACACCCTCCAGCAAGAGCAAAGTCAAAGGTCCAGCAAGCTATGATTTTTCAAAAATTGCTGCTAACAGAAGGCACTGTTTTGTTGCCTGTGAAACATTTCTACCACGGAACAGTGTGTAAGATACAGAATTAATATATTCTGGTCTAAATATCTGTACCATTAATCAGGCCTTGCAGTGATTCCACCAGGTAGTTACACCGCAGCATCTACCTCATATGAACGCAGAAGATTTTTAATTCCCAGAGTGGAAATACCCTACACATTCAGTATGTACTCTGATTATTAGGCTTTGCTATAACATATCTCAAGGAAGTATCAATCAGGATACTAATAAACTTATGAAAAGTTGCAGGCTAACCACAGTTTTTATAAAGGCATTAACTTCAAATGCTAGTGGAAAACCAAAACATACCTCACTGCTAACCACAAACAGACTTCCCAAGTTCTCATGAACTGCTACAGATTAGAAGTAAAGAAAAGCAAGCTTACCTGTCTCTGGAACAGTATCTTTGAAACAGCAAGGAATAAGATTGAAGGAGAAACAGATCCCATTTGAGCCAGCAGGAGGGGAGCACATGCTGGGCAGGTTCAGAAACTCTCTCACTTTACAACACCCTGTCTTTCATTTCTTTCCTGCTACTTCAGATTACCTGCATTTTTTATGTCATAAAGCTTTTTCTTGGAGAAAAAAAAAAAGGAAACAAAAGCTTATGTATATTTTTCTCTGTACATTTTGTTTGACTGTTTTTGCCAAAAAACAATCTTTAAAAGGCTAGAGTGACAGACCAATATATCAAACCAATGCTGACTTCTGTTTCACATTTTTTTCCACAATCAAGAAAGTCCAGAACCCACAGGCTTTTCCAAGCCCAAAGGTCAGTTGTGTCTCAGGTATTCACAGAGCTCTTTGATGGTAATAATATTAAAGTTGCAGGATGAAAGGATCAACACTCCATGTTACTGTTACACCATTACAAAGATAACAGGGTTGACTCAAAACCTCTCCTGGGACTCTGAGTTTAGTCTCCTTCTCACCTAGCCAAGAGTGGAGTACTTCTTTCTGCAAGTTTTGGCCATCCATCACACTTTTGATCAAAGCAGCAGGTGAGCTGTGAAGGGTGAAATAGGGTTTGTATTCCATGGCTGCTTTGTGGGTGCTTTCCCACCTTTTCATTTGTGAGCAGAATCCAGAAGTGTTGCAGATTGTTCAAATAATCTCATACATTAGAGGTGCATTTCCCTGTGGGAAAAGGAAAAGAAAAAAAACACCTTTGATGTCAGAAAATAATTTCATAACTGCTGCAAGATTATCCAGCATGAGTTTATCTTGACAGTGATAGCAATTGCCAGCCAGATTACCCCAGTAAAGATGCAACTATAGGAATACAGTGACCCAGATAGGAGAGTTTGGATTACACGCAAAAATCCTCTTGTATCTTGCCACCTATTTTGAGACAGGACAGTTTATCATAAAATTGACTGTTGCATGAGAGACAGTAATTCAGAGAGCATGGGCCCAAGCATGCAACTCCTCCTGTAATATAATTAAGACACTCATAAATAGGAAGCATACATGTAAGGAACCCTCCTATCTGCTCTGTGGCCTAGAGATCTTTCTTAGTAATTTTCTTCCTAAGTCATTAATCCCTGGATAATTGCAATAAATGGTGAACCTCTTAAGTCAGAGTCATTTTAACTGATCAGATCATTCTAGTGAAGATCTTGACTTAACTGACATAAGGTTTTGGAAAATATTCTTTCAAATTCTATGCACTCACAGCTTCTTTTGTTTTCCTTACTATATGCAAGCAAAGAAGAATATTACAATGCTAATCAGAAAATAAAGATATATTTAAATACTGCTTTGCAAAAATAAATAAATAAATTTTAATGGGATGAAAAAATAAAGAAGATGGAGACAGAATTGAGTCCATGTATAAGGATTACATAAAACAGTATTTTGAGGTGTTACCATAGACCTCACACATATGAGTAGTATGGCTGCCCACATATCACTTTATGTAGCTGAGCACATTCACCTGCTTCAAATTTACACTGTAAAGGTCTAGTAATAAATCATCCTTCTTACCATTTCAATTTATGTAATGACTTTTACTCCATAAATTCAGAGTTCTTCAACTGCAGATTGTCAAAGTTGAACTGTCACATTATTAAATTTATGTAACGGTCCCCACTATGTATATGAAATTAATTATAGTTGCAATTATTTTATCAAAATCAGCCAATAATTGGTGGTGGAAATAGGCAGAGAGCACTTGAAATGCTATATCCCATGTACCCCAGCTTCATATCTGATTACCTTTTCCCTTGTTTTGCAGTACCTACATTTATAAAGCACACAACAGCTCAAAAACTATCTATAGCCCTTCACAGGTATACTTAGTACAGAGAAATAACAAAATGTTTCATTTATTCTCTTTATGTCTCCCAGTGAGATGTTTTGGTTTTAAGTATCAAACACAGATCCACTGTGTATAGAAGACTGAAATGTGGAAATGAAAAATGAAGCAGAAAGTTCATATGAGAGATTCAACATTTACTCATTACAGTGAAACACACATGCATTTCCCAGACTTGTCCAAAAAAGAACATGGAAATTTTGTGTATTCCTGAACATCTTACAGGACAGCAGAAATACCATCAAGAATAACAAAACTGAAAGATACTGAGCTTCCACAGTCAAATGTTCTGTATATGTCATGTTATACATCTATGGCTGAAAAGACAGTAAGAGCTTGAAATCCTCTTGGGAATTATGCTAACATTGAAATAATTCTTTTCATCATCAAAGCTTCCCTATAGACTTAAATCAAATTGTTCCATCTATAAAGTACTGAAGTACCTTGAAGTTTAAAAGGTCAAAATGTCTTAGCTAGCAGAAACCAGAAGAGTAAAATAGAGCTCTTATGTCATATATATCTGGGCAGTTGCCTCCACTACCTAAATTTATTGTATTAATACAGTCAGAATCTTGTTCATACTGAAGTCAGTTTGAGTTTTACTGTATTTGCTGACACATAGCTATGAAACAGAAAACATCATGCCCAATTGAGCTTAGTTCAGTCATTCCTAAGCTACAAAACACTCAATAGTATTTGAATGGGTAACAAATATATGTACAATGAATGCTGAGATTTCTTTCATCATAGTGAAAAAAAAAAAAAAAAAAGGAAAAAAGCACATAATTTAGTGTTATTTAAATCACACAAACTGTCTGCTGGAATTATATGAAAGCTGACAGATCAGTGAAGTTCGATATCCTTTAAATTTTCAGCTATTCAGTTTCCAAACCTTGAACTGAAATACTGGATTTCAAAACTATTCAAAAGGCACAGGGGAGCAACTCATTGCACAGTTAGGACGCTGGAAACATAGGAGAAGAGAGACCACTAGGTTCAGACAAACTAGAAAATAATAACATTGGTATTGGCTTTGGATAGTATTTCTGGGATAATCACTTGACCCATGTAGCTTTTGGTACAGACTACTGATAGGGATACTACTGATAGGGAGCACTCCATGTCAGAAGCTGTGGAACAAAACCATACAGCTCCCTGCTTCTCCAAACTTTCTGTCCCCAGGAAAAAACCTAACCCAGCATGCAGACAAGTGCCATTTATCTCTCTGAAGTGGCATCGTCCAGCTACACATGATAGGAGGAGAGATTACTGTGTTGTGCAGCACTCCCCTTGCTCATGCTCTCAAGCACAAAGTACTTTGAGAGAGGCGGAAAGGAGCCAGTGTATTCCTATTTGTGCTCATAGCTTTACCCCACACCCTACATACAGTAAGCAGTCACTGGGGATGCTTGAATATTAAGCCGCAGTAAAAGTGAGGTAAGAATTCTACTAAATGGGGAATAGTGAAATTGCATCTGAGACTTGCTTTTTTCCTAAGGCAATCATGACCAAGACTCTACTTCAAGTATCCCTAGGACTGGAACACAAATTTATAAAAACTCCATGTGGCTTCAGCAGCCCTTTCCTATACCATGATTATCTTGCATCACAGAACCATGCTTTCTACTTACTCTGCTATGGAAGGAAAATAGAAAAAAATAAATAGAGAAATCAGTTTATTCTAAATAGGAAAAAAAAAGATTTTAAGATGACAGAAATAGAGTTGAAATACATCATTTTTCAGTTGATTTTAATTATGTAAGATTATTATACAACATTGCATCTGACATTATTACCTGCAAGTCCAATTTTCAGCCTCTGAATACATTTCAGTAGACTTGCTATCTGTGAAATAATGATGACTTACTTAAAGGTCAGGGATCTGATTTTTTTTTCTTCACATAACACCTTGCAAGCTACGAGGAGCCACTGAAAGGGCTTGTTTTGACCAAATTCAGAAGTCTGAGAGATTGGTTTGTGCCTGAGCAATACTATAAGGTACCATTCAGCTCTGTTGAAATCTCCTGACAGCACTAATTAATATTCAAAATGAAAGAATGGATAATACACTGAGGAAAGCTTGAATAAAGAGAAAGTTTAAATAAAAATCAATTTACTGTGCCCAGATACCTTTATCCATTATTTTTTTGCTAATTAAGGAAAGTTTTATGACACTCCTAGACACGGGTTTACTTTGATCTTTGTTCTGCAATAAAATTAACATACAGAGTTTAGGATTCCATTTATATACACCTATAATCTCATAAATTTTGATCACAAAAGAACACAGAAGGGAGTGCAGAAGGCAATGCCTTTTTTTTCCCATACAGAAACCTTGTCATTTTGATAATTAGTACAAACAGCAGTTATTTTAAAACTGGCAGGGACACGAGTTTGTATTTAAGCACAATACATAGTGCACTTGGTACATTTTATCTGGACTCTCATTATTTAATCCTTCTGCTATGGAAAACTGGGTCATCTCCCCTGAACTGTATTATTTGCACTCAAACACACCCTGATTCTGAAACCTTATTTCACCAAATAAATTCCATGCCCATACTCCTGTAGACAGGTAGTTCTACTCCACACTGAGGTTTGGTTTTTTATATTACCTGCTTCCAAAATATTACAGAAGAATATTCTCCACTTTGAGTGCATAACACATCTCCATATTTTCATGCATCTTCTTGTTTACATACAAGGCTGACCCATAAACTCAGACAACTAAGGCTCCATGCCTTTGAACACCTCACACTATTGCTTTGGTATTAATAACATTTGAGACTAGCAGTCCTACTACTAACCATACCTCTGTGCATGGCACTGATACAGCTCTGCACTGTCACTTCATTTGCAGGCTGAAACCCATATAATACTGAGAAAAGGAACAAATTTTTTATTATTGATTTATGAACAACCCCAAATGTCCTGCACTTGAGCCAACAGCTACAGTATGTCCAAATGTAAATTCCATTACTGTCTATGCAGCTAATAGCTTCTGAAGATTTAATAACACAGTAAAGGTTTATTACAGAATAATATTTAAAATGTAATGGAAAATATTTTTTTTAATTTCTATATGACATTCAAGATAATAAAAGTGTTAAACCAAAATAGACACAAAAGCAATGCCAATGCTTATAGATATTAAAGAGCCCATCACTTGGACAGAATTTTAAGGCTATTTTTTATTTCCCACTCACAAATACAATCCCCTTTTATTGACATGTAAGGTAATAAAATAATAATGTTCAAGTATTATCAGTTAATCATGGTGAAAACATAGCATAGTTTACTTTTTAATTAAGAAGCAGTTTCCAAGGCTGACATACTCATTATTAATCAAAAAGAAAGTAGCTGTCCTTTTGCTATAAACTCTTCAATCCTTGAAGAGCTTAGCAAGCTAAAATGCTGACATTTCAACTACTAAACTTTGACTAAACAATCAATTCATAGAATCATTTGTGTTGGAAAGGGTCTTAAAGATCATCTAGTTCCAACCACCACTGCCATGGGGACTTTTTACAAGGGCATGTAGCAGTAGGACAATGGCTTTAAACTGGAAGAAGGTAAATTTAGGTATTAGAAAGAAATCCTTCACTGTGAGAGTGCCAAGACACTGGTACAGGTTGCCCAGGGAAGCTGTGGATGTCCCTCTTCTGGATATGTTCAAGGTCAGGTTGGACGGGGCTTTGAGCAACCTGGTCTAGTGGGAGGCATCCCTGTCCATACACAGGGGTTGGAACTAGATGATCTTTAAGGTCCCTTACTAACAAAACCATTCTACAATGCATTTATACTGCCCAGCATGGAAGTGAATCGCCACCACTGCCATGAGTCACAAGTTAGTCTGAGGAAACTGCCTGACAGTCATCATGCAACGATGACAGCTGCGGTGGACAGGAAGCTGAAGGTAATGGTGGCTGCCTGAGGACATGTAGACCTTCCTGGCTACTGTGTCTGCTTACATGTTGCCCCCGTTCTGAGCTAACAGCAATACTCCCAGCATACATCAGGCCTTAGCACGTGCTGTATGTCATCTAGAAGGAGAGCAGGAGCAGAGTGAACAGTCACAACTCCAGAGGTCCAATCCAACCTTCACTGCACTGCAAGCAGGGCAGGCTTTGGAAGCACTGGCCTGGCCATCTCCATTGATGGGTTCCAAACTGTTTTCCTTTGCAGCAGGAAGGAGCAGCAGGAGGAAACAGCAGGAGGAAGAGGAGGGCATTGCCCTGGTCATTTGGTCTATTGCGGAGCCCATCCACTGCCCAGGCGCCAGGGCAGGCAGGCTGCAGCTGCAGCAGGGCACTCTTTGGGCAGCCCCTGGCAGTGCTCTGCAGGGATGACAGCACGCTTCCCTGGCCAAACCAGGTCAGCCAGCCTGGACAGTGGGTCCCCAGCCCTCCCTGTGCCTGCTTCATAGGCAGCATCCCCAAGGGCTGCAAGAATGGGGCATTTGGCTTCTGGTGCCAGCTTCTTAGTGGGAGGAGGGAGCCCAGTCTGGGCCAGAGCTCTGGCTCCAACCACTGCTGCTGGAAGACAGCTTCTCAGGTAAGTAACTGTCCTCCTGCGTCTCTTGCAGGAGCTGCTGGCTGTACTACACCAGGATAATCTGATGGAGGGAATACTCCAAAGGGCTGCTAGCAGGAATATCTGCCAGGCAGGAGGCCCTGGTGAAGACATCAACCTGGGAAGCCAGCCTCCACTGCTGCTGGCCAGCATCTTGAAGGTGAGCGCTTCTGACCTGTAGCTGCAAGAGCTCCTGCCTGGTCTGGAGTATTCAGAGTCTCAGCTGAAGCCCCTGGCATTGCGAGACTGCTTCCAAAGCATCCCCACCAAGATCCTCAGGACCCAAATCTATAGGCAGCCATGCAGAACAGCACAAAAGAAGAGAAGATAGAAGAGCTGAAAGTAAGCACTGGGCATCTCTGCACATGCACAGCTCTAGAAGGGCATTCCCATAGGGATAAGGTGCCAGAGTCAGCCTGCAGACCATGTCAGCAGTAGCTCTCTCTTCTGAGATAGAAACAATGCCTTGTAAATTATGTTCCCCAAAGAATGGGCAATTAAGCCATGCCTATTCATTCCTTTGTGGCTTTACCAGTGCTTTCTGACCTTCATGTTGTAGGTGCTGTTTTCCTCTTACTGGCTGAACCCCTGTGATTCTTGGGCCATGCGCCTGCAGTTCATGTACACAATAAAATAGCTTTTATGATGGCATCACAACATTGGAAGGGAAGAGAAACTGACATCATCTACCTGGACCTGTGCAAAGCATTTGACACTGGTACGCATGTCCTGGTTTGAGCCAGGATGAAGCCAATTTTGCTTTTACTATTTTTTTTTTTCCTTCAGTGAGCTCTCTTTTAACTAGGATCAAGTTTTCCAGCTAGTGGACTGATAACACTGGAATATTTATGTTACTGCCTGCAAGGTCAGCAGAAGAGTCCTATCTGAAGCCTTCTTGTAGGCAGGAGTGGAGTGGACTAGACAGCAAAATTGACCAAGATATTCCACTCCATATATCTATGTAAGCTCAGTGTAAGGTCAGAGATCACAGAAGTCAACTTTCTTCCTGTTTCTTCTTTCCTTCTCTTCTGTCCATGGCTGGTGTCTGGGGAGGACTGCATCTGTCCATCACCATTGATCCCTAGGCCTGTGCATTGCTGACCCTCATAACTCTCCCCTCAGCTCCTGTCTGCTCTGTCGCTCTCTCCAGCAGTTCTCTAGGACATTTCAGAACTGCTCACAGCTCAGGAGATGCCATGGGACTTGCTGAGGGTGGGGGGAGGTAACAGGGCACATTCCTGAACATGCTTGTATGTAATTTGTACATATTTTCTTTTGTCATTAGTGTTTAATTAAAGCTTTCTAGTTTAGCTTTCAATCCAGAAAGTCTCTCTCCTTAATTCTCTCTGTCCTTCCCTACCTGGGTGGGAAGGGATCAAGAGCACTGTTATCGCTGTTTTAATTGCCAATCCTGAGTCAAACCATGACAGCGCATTACATCCTTGTCTGTAAATTGAAGAGACATGAATTTGACATATGGACCACTCGGTGAATAAGGAATTGGCTGGATGGTCACTAAGAGTTGTGTTCAACCACTCATTGTCCAAATGGAGACCAGTGATTAGTGGCATCCCTCAGGGGTTTGGAGACCAGTAGACTTGGGATTGAGTGCACTCTCAGCACTACACCAAGCTGTGTAGAATCATCGACACACTGGAGAGCTTGGGAGATGGGTCCATGCCAACCTCACGAAGTTCAACAAGGCAAGGTCCAGCACTCAGGTTCGGACAATCCCAAGCACAAGTCCAGGCTGAGCAGAGAATGGATTGAGAGCAGCCCTAAGAAGAAGGACGTCCCTAAAAGTGTTCAAGACCAGGTTCAGTGGGACTTCAAGAAACCTGGTCTAGTGGAATGTGACACTGCCATGGCAGAGATAAATCATATTAGTGTGCATGCAGAGCAAATTGAAATGAATAGGAAAGTTGAGAATTTTTAACCTAGATTGTTTTACAAACCTCTCATTTTCTGGGAATAAGGATGATAGCCCAAAGGCAAAAGACCTAATAGCATTTTGCATTCATTATCGGCTGATTTCTTAAAGTTATTCAGAGCAGGCTGGACAAGCCTTGATGGATTTCAAAAGCCAGCCTATGTCTATATAGTAAATAGCCCACATTTATTAAAATTCAAGCTTTCAGCTATGCATAGTGCACATTGCCACTCTTATAATTCTACATAAATTGAGGGACTTGCAGATGCAAATTAATTGAGGCAATGAAACAGCAGCTAGAGTAAAGAAATTAGATATTCTCTTTCATAGTTTCTTCTCTTGAAGTTTCAAATTTCACAGTGGTGGGCAATTCCCCAAAATAAACCAGAAAGGAAATATAATCTCAAACAGCATCTGTTAAATCTACAGCAGAACTGGTGAACGATTGCATATAGACTTTGCTTTCTGTCACATCATTTTGAAACAACTAAATAAAGGCATGGATGATTGTTGTGGTTAAGTACTTTGCTTGTGACAACAGGAAAAGAAGCAAGCATAATTTGGCTTGTCATCTCTCTTTGTTGGTAAACCACAGATTATTTTGGATAACCATGTCCTTCCTGAACCAACTTGCTTTTTAGTTTTAACAAAAACGAACAAAAAACAACCCACAAAACACAAAAAACCCCAGCAAAACAAAAGCAACACCCAAACACACTACACAACAAAAAGCCAAAAAAACACACAAAACCGAACAAAAATAAACCCAGCAAAGCCCATGGGCTTCCCTGAACAGACTTTGATACTTTAAACATATACATAGCATTTCATAGACAATTTCTTACTCAGTGTGTTCAGGGTGGCTCCAAACTGTGCAAACAGTTATTGAAGGCCTTTTGTGATGTGACAGTAGAGTAGTATTGAACAGCAGAGGTATTAAAAACAAGTGTCCTCAGTGTGTGATGCCAAATTATATTATTTGGCAATCATATCTACACTACCACAAGTAAATCCACCACTTAATAAATAGTTAGAAGACTGCAGTCTATGAAAACAGCTGCTAGGAAAATAATCTGCTAGGAACATCCACTGAGGGCAGCCAGCTAGCTAGTGGTTTTGGCAGAGGAAAGCTTGTCTTTAAAACTTGAAGCTTATATTTCTCAGGAGTTCTGCTCAGCTACTGTAAAATTTGATGGGTGTAAACACTATTTCTACATCCAGAATTCTACTGACAGTTTCAGACATTTTTTTTCTGACCTTGTGCAGTGAAGCACCACAGTGTTTCCAGCTCCTTCCAGCTCTAGATCAACTAACAGCCAAGAGAGAAACAACTAAAACTCTAATGTTATTGTGGTGGTGGTAGTGCCTTCCTTACTTTACTTTTTTATCAGTTAAAATATTTTCCTTGCTAACATTGGATATCAGCTGTGATGTGAACTTTAATCAGACTGAGTCTGTAATTTGTTTTGCAGAAACTGAGAGATGTCATCATTTGTTATCCCACAATTCATTAGAAAGGGAAAAAGCAGGAATATATGAGCTCTTCCACAGTGGTTGACCTTCTATAGAAAAGAAAGGCTTGTGCAGTGAGAAAATCTGTCAGTCCTCACCTAAATTTGACAGAAAGGTGCTAGCGTTCTTGGAGATAAACAGCCTGGGCAAGTGGCACCCCCAGTGCCTTCATGACTGAGAGCTTGGGCTTGTCTCCCTTCTGGTCTTAACCTGTCTGCCTCACTGCAGAATCACTGCATCCAGAGCAAAAATCACATAGGCAATGCAGATTCTCAAAAAAATGCAGAACTGAGTAAAGACTCTGATTCTAGCTTACCCCAACTGCACAGGTAGAGACAGTACTACACTGCCAGATGTTTGATAACTGGGGTGACATAGACTACAGATGCCATGTCGTCCTCACCAAGGAACAGACTACAAATTAATTCATTACCAGGTACTGTAGGATCTGCACAGCAGAGAAATTACAGTAACATTTAATAAATCCAAAACACTGGATACAAATTCAGAAAACATCAGACTTTGCTTGATCCAGTGCTCAAAGAGTTATCCATTTAAAACTATTTCCTGATGTGAATTTAATTCATGTTATTTGATAATTTAGCCAATGTGTTCTTTGCACTGATAATTTTATGAGGCAAATTAAAATGGTAAGCAGAAAGCATCACTTAAGACATCAGTGCTGAATTGTGTTTGATAGTTATTAGTTTTGAGTGACTGGGTGTCTTACTAACATATTTATTATCCTTCTCTCCCATACAGAGCTCTCCATAGACAGGTCTCTGCTCTTTTTCCCTGCTCCCTTTGTACAGTGACAATTAATCATGTCAAATGGTGCGAGATGCCAAAGCAGTTTTGTGATATCAATAAATATTCAGAGAACACTTGCTCCATATAAAGACAGGGTTTCATTTCAACCAGTGATCTAAGCAGGGTTCAGACCTAGAGGTAAAACCTGCTGGACTAATTTGCTGCACATCCTCCATTTCTGCAGTCCTGCGAGTACGAAGTAATATTTTAAGAATGAGAATTAATATATTTCACTCTTTTAAAAAAAAATATTATTTTTTTTAATGATAGCATACATTCCAGTATCTAATTAAATAAAATTTCTTTCTCATACTAAACTGTAGATGCTGGTCAACAGCCCTTGTTAATTCCCATGGCAAGATATTTCAGGGTTTTTTTCTCCTTCTTCATCTTTACAGCAGATCATTTTAATTCCAGCTGAGACTTACTGAAGCAATGCTGATTTCCCTAGATGGTTCTGCTTTCTTAGACAGAACCCCAACAGAATGATAATTACAGCTGAGAAGATAGGCAAAACTGTGAAATAAATGATAGAACAAACCAATACATTTCACCAGCATGCACAAGCTAACTGAAGTGCTGATATGATTTGTTACTGGTCTCCTGCATGATGCTGCCAGGCTGATGCATGTTTTTTGTTCTTCGTTAGATTTCACTGGTCTATTTCACACCTCTTTTCCATGATTCCACATTGCTTGAAAAATTCCTAAAATAAGAAAAATGCTCATCTTTCATACTTCTCCCATGCGAGAAATAAGAAGAATCAGCAGAGGAAAAATCATATTTTGGATTATTGGAGATGTTGCTTCTTGATATTTCCTTCAGGAACACATGAATTTTTTTTAATTTGAAGCAGTTTTGCTGCACTGCTGATAGGAGTATCATGTGTGAAGCAAAACCTAAACCTAGAAGCCAAAACCAAAACAAAAACCGTAGCCAGCTGGCATATGGGTGGGGTCTCACTGTCTGGCTTCCACTGACAGTCCAGAATAAATGCATATGATATTTGTCTGATCCAAGTAACACTTGGTTTCAGAACACTTTATACATACTCAGTAATCAACAGAAATGATGCACACAGCCCCTGTCAGTGGACACCAAAAACAGACTGTTTTGCTGGGAGAGACGTGGGGAATTGGCTTTCTACACTCATTCAACCTGACTCTCAAATTTTTTGTTTCCTGTGAAGTTGCTGCCTCAACACATAATTTGCAACAGCTTTTTCTACTTGCAGATGTGCCAGGATAATGATGAGTAAGGCCAGTAATCACCCCAAGAGATGTCCATGAGAGCTTCTTTGATTTCACCTATTTATCTCAATTAAAAATTTTTCCATGAGGCATCCATTAGCAGGATGAGTCACAGAAACAAGAGCACATGCTTGGTTTCCTCCTGCACCTCGATAATAGAGCACGAAATCAGCTTAACAGGGAGTGGTTATGGCAGCCAAGTTACCTGTTAAACAGGTGCATCAGCAGAGACACAGCTTTGCAGACATCCGTGTGTGAAGCATCTGCATAGAGTGGGGGTTTCATATCCTCCACTCTTAACTAGAATGAACTATAATTTATCCTACCATTCCAGCTGAGCTAATGGAGGGGAAGGCTACTCCTGGAATCATTGTTATTAATTATTCTTTTATAATGCCTTCTGGTGTTACTTTAACAGCTGTTCACATGAAGGAGTGCATAGAAGGCCACCTTTGTGACACCAGTGCTAAGTACATGCCTAGGGAAGAGAGTGCAAGGGCATGATGATGCCAGCTCTCAGTGGCAGCACCAGCATTACCTCTCTGTAACATCCATGCTAATACCATGCAAATCTGTGATTATAAACATCACCTTTTAAAAAATGAACTGAGCTGACCTATAGTCAAGCTTGAGTTCTGGGCATGCTGGGGATCTGCAGCTCCCACTGAACTGGAATTGCAGAAGCTTTAGCAGGCAGAGATAAGAATTACTAGGAGCACGGGGGGAATGGCAAGACTATTGCAAGGATAGCCTAAAATGTCTGTTTTTTAAAATGTGATAAAATGGAGGTGGAGAGAGAGTAAGATTGCTAAACAGACTGAGAGAGCAAGGCAATTAAAAAGATAGAGAGATAAGCTCTGGGGAGAGCTAAATGTGAGGTAAAGGACAAAGGAAAATAGTTCCAGGCTGGCCATGGCTAGAAAACACTTGTCAGAACAGCATAGCTCCAGATAAAACCCATGAGTAGGAGAAATGCCAGGAAAACCTTATGGTTTTTACAACATGGTTTGATCCACTTCTGTAAAGGTTTCTCTTAATTCAAGACCTAGAATAGGAAAGCACTAATTCAGACAGCTGGGGAACACAGACAAACTCTCTAAACCTGTGCTTCTACTCTACTCCATCCACCCCAAACTTAAAAATCTCAAAATCACTCATAGACAGCTGCCAACTGGCATTGTTGTGCTGTCCTTTTCATATTGGAAAAGAAATCCAGGGACTATCAATAAGAAAATAATCAGTCATCACATGAGATTTTGCAAATTATAGTTACATGAATTCCTGAATCCCTTCCAAATCACATCTACTTCTATTCCATGGAGAATTTGTGAGCCTTGGCTTCCTCTAATCTTTACTAGAAATACCCAAAGCTCATTGATCCTAAAATCTCAAAACATGACAGATTTGTGGAAAGTATTCTGTATAATCTGATGTGTGTGTGTAACAAGACAATTTAAACACAGCATGACAGGCGTTCTCTCTTAGAGGAAAGAGGTTGCTTCTTTCTTCTTCATGGCAAACTGCACCAGGGTTCAGAAGAACAAAGGCCTTGATGGGTAAGCATTGTTGTCAGACCTGAGTCAAATGGTGACAGACAGAAAGAAAAATAAAGAAATAAAAGCATGTTACTGTCATGCATTGGAGATTAATGAGGACAAAAGACATTAGTGACAACCAAGGAAAACACATTTACCTAAGTTCTAACAGCTGTTTCATTAACAAAAGTTTTTAATCCCCACTTAGACCCTCTCATTTCTTCCATCCTCATTCCCTTCCATTCTACTTCAGCATTCCACTGTTGTGCTGCCAGCAACAGTAGACACTACACACAGCATTCTAGCTCTCCCACTGTATTTTGTTTAAATCACTTCTCACCACTCATTCCAAAACTCTCCATTGATCATTGATCATTGATCTCCATTGATGCACAGCACAATCAACACAAAATGCTAAAGACCACACCGGGAACTTGTTACCAGGGCTGAATGCAGAACAGCACTTCTGTTCTGCAAAATGGTCAGAGGCTCCATCATGTCAGAAGGTGAGACCAAACTGAGCCCTTTCCAACCACTCTGCAAAACAAATGACAAATCAATTTGCAGACTCTAGAGTATTCCAGCAATGACAGCACTGCCATGGAATATGTGGGGAATAGCTTAAATCTTCATTCTGCCTCGAGTTCATTATCCCAGACAGGAATTCAAGGGATCTCCCATGCTAGTTCCACACTCGCGGATGCACTAATTTTCTCTTGAGAAAGAAATAACAATAAAGTCTCTTATCTGTGAAATTATCTAATCTCAGTCAATTTCTTTTACTTAGCTCAAATGTATTTCTGCTAAGCCTTCATAGTTCCTTACAGCAGTATCTTGTTAAGATTCCTTTATTAATGTTTAATTTTATCTCAAGAACCTCATTCTGCCCAGGCTAGAGACAAAATGACAAAATCAGTACATTCTAGCATTTCAATGAGTGGAGTCATCTGCAAAAGAACTGACTATGTTCCAGTAAGTCACATTACCAATTGATACACTACTGACATAGCTGCTGTAAAATATTTAAGTGTTTATTGACATCAATAGCTATTATGAGATCAGCTGTATAGATATTACAGTGAATTTCATAAAGCCCTGAATAATTGCTAGTCCCTTGTCAAAAAGAGGGAGGTATCTATTTACAAATAGCCCAAACAGAAGAATATGACAAGCCAAAAACATCCACTTACAGACAACATAATTTATGAGAAGCAGAGTGTTAAATAGAAGACAACCCTCCTCGGGAGTTACTCAAGTCAGGGCAAACCTTTTCACTGAATCACACATTATAGATGCCATTAAGATTTTTTAACTTGTATCCCAAAAGCAAAAGATGATTTGTCCAGTTTCCACTGAAATTATGTTTCTAACTTGTAAATTACATGCTACAAGGGAAAAAACAAGGTTAGATACTGTAATGTGTTTGTATTTTACTGTGATCTGAGATTGGTCATTCAGTGATGAGATTATTCAGTATTAAGTAAAATGAACAATCATACACTCCAAACACAGGCTGCTATAAAATGCCAGAGCTTTCTCTTCCCTTTTATTATTTCCCCCCATCTGATTAAAAAATTAGTACCTTTTCATATTGCTCTTTACTATTTTCATAGTACTCAACCATAAAGTATTCAAGTAGTTTCTAACAGGATTCACCCCTAGGGCCTCTCCCCAACTACTGAAACCATGCCATAACCAAACCTTGGTTGTTTCTAAAATTATTCACATACTCCTTTTCTCCCCTATGTGTTTATGATTTAAAAAAAAAAAAAAAAAAAAAAAAAGGTGGTTAGAAAAAGAGGAAATAACACATAATAAGAAAGGAAGAAAATGGTCCCCAAAGGTACAGATTTATATCTCAATTTCTTCTTCTGCAATGCCCTCGTGGAGAATATCTAAACAATGGATTGTGAACATTCCTGTTGTGTTGTTTTGGGCAGAAGATTTATGAGCCTCTTTTCCTACAAAGGAAGGTGTGCTTGGTATAATTGTCACAGAAAATCATGAACCTGAAGCAGGCTGCCCAAAGAAGCTGTGGAGGACCCATTCCTGGAAGTGTTCAAGGGTAGGTTGGATAGGGCTTTGAGCAACATGATCTAGGTCCCTGCCCATGTCGGGGGATTGGAATGCAGTGATCCTTAAGGTCCCCTCCAACCCTAATCATTCTATGATTCTATGACATAAGCAAAGATATAGATGATTAAAAAAACCTTAAGAATACTGCTATACTATTAGAGATTCTACCTATTTTTGTTATGTTAATAATATTATATGTAGATAACAATGCAGAATTATTTCACAGTGCTTATCAGTAAGACACATTGCCGTAATTAGAAAACATTCCATAAGACTTCCAATGCGCTTTTAATCCTTACTTTTCACATGTTGATCTTTCTTAAGCTCTTAGTTTACTTTTTTTAAATTTTATTGTAGTTACACTGTTTCGCTTTATACTAATGACTTCCACCTGATTGCAGGGCAACTCCAATAATTTTTTTTAAAAATTACTGCCTCCCTGATTACAAATCATGGCACAGTGTCATGACATAGTGGTGTTAAGAGTCACAACCAGTCAGTTTGACTCTGAAACAGTTAATATTCAAGCTACACAAACAAGCTGACTAAAAGAGAAGAGATGTATACATTGAAATTGTAGTTGTTCTCATACAACTCTTTATCTCTCAGGCCTCTGCTGCATATTCATAGAATCATACAATCCTAGGGGTTGGAAGGGACCTCGAAAGATCATCTAGTCCAACACCCCTGCCAGAGCAGGGTCACCTAGAGTACATCACACAGGAATGTATCCAGGTGGGTTGCAAGTTCATAATATAATTTTTGGAAAGCAGTCTGGCATAGCATTATGTGGGACTACACTATGTGGCACCTGCATGTAAGAAGATATAATTCCTTCCTTTAATCTTCAAAAATTTTTATATGTTATAACATTACTATATATTAAATGTTTATATTGTATGAAATAAATAAAAAAAAAATCTTTTATCATGTCTCCAGTGACTAAAATATTCCCAAGACTTCATTCTCATTAACGCCAAGTCTGACAGTGCTAAAAGTGAGCTAAAATTTCAAGATCTTAAATTTAAATTTCTGTCCAAACTAAAACTTTTATTTCAGTGAGTTACATTCCAATTAAAAAAATAGAACCATAAACAAGCAAGATGCATTAGGAAGATCCCCATCTTTCAAGAATCAACTCACAACTTGATCAACAACCTGGAGGACATCATTCAACAGAAACAGAAAAAGAAATTACATTTTAAAAGGACTAAAAACTGCTTAATTTTAGTATGTTTTTTTATAAATCTGATTAATTAAATACAGGTAGTTCTGGATAATCTGGCAGTTCTAGCACTTTCAGCCTTATACTAAAAATCCAAAGTATAGGAAACTGTGAATGATATAGATAAAATCTTAGGCTTGACACAGACAATACATGAGAAGAAGATATTTCTCTCAAGTGTATGGAAAGAGGTAGTAGAGTGGAATATACTCCTTAACTACTTCAACAGAAAACTGTTCACTAAAACAGCTGCAGACATTTTTAGTAGATTTCTAGCAGTAAAATCAGGAAATCAGGAACTTCTTATTTAAGCAAATAAGGAAAATGAGATTAAGAGCACTAGAACATTGATCAAGGATAAAAAGGAAGAAGTTCAGATACATTAAAATTGAGAGAGGGAAAAAAGCAGAGTAGCTGCTAAGGAAGATTTGGTTTTCTAGGTCTAGCCTAAACTGTTTTAATTCCATACTGTATTCAACAAGAAAAAAAAAAAAAGGAAAAAAAAAATAAATATGAGGTAGTACCAAAAAGCATGCCAGCTACAATACACTAAGCAGAAAGCGATGAAGGCATAAGGTTCAGTGATTATTCATCATATTGGAAAAATTCCTCAAGGCATACAGAGGGTAATGGTAGCACAAAGTAATGAGACTGAAGAAAGCACTCAGTGATTAACTGCACCTGTTCAACAAACAGCTTCACAAGGAGTAAGCTTCACACATTTCAGCAAATCTTAAGATTTAGTGAAATTTAGTACAAGAGAGACAAGATGATCTTCAGCTCACCTTGCAGTGAGAGTCCCTCAGCTTGCTGTTACTGACTGCTCCATGTCAATTTTTGGTATACACATACTGAAAAGGGAAAACTCTACAGGGTTTTCTACACCTGAAGGCTGGTTGCAGGAGCACCCTTCGTGAGAGGAGACTCGCATCAATTTCCCAAGGTAATGGAAAACAAACATTTTGTTTCAAGGAATATGCAATGAATTTCCTGAGAAATTTCCTCTCTCCTTCTGTGCCACGGTGACCATGTAGTACACTGCTAGTAAGGCCTACAATGGAAAAAAACATAAAGATAAAAAAACCTGTTTTGCAGAGAATAATTGTCACTGTGTCTTTTTTTTCCTCTTCCCATTCTAGAGGTAGTCGGTAATGCTTCACTATAAAAAAGCTCCTTCTGTTACCATAAAATTCAGTCGCTGAAAGAACCCTCTAACACTTTAAGTTTAGAAGGCAGGCATTCTTTATGACAGCATTGGATGTAGGAGAGATAGTTCTCAGAGTCGCGCATACCATAAGGGACAAAAGGCAAGACTTATGTTGTCCTACTAGATACATATGCATCAGATTTCCTGGAAGTCATTGTAAGATTTGCATTCTTATCTATGCATTTCCAGTTTCTTAGGTAGGGCATCTTTGGTGGACTGGGGAGTTGTTCTGAAGTGTTAATCCCTTCTCAGACACATGCATAATGTTGGGCAGCAAGTCTAGCTGGTCTCAGTCAGTTTCCAACTGCAAGGACCCTAGTTCCTTGAGTTTGTTATCTATTTACATGCAAAAGGCCTGGGGCGAGCCCAAATCAACATCCTATTGTTAAAAGGGTCAGAGTGCTCAGGCAGAGCTGGACTCCCAAGATTTACTGTTACCTCTATCTATGGGATGTTCCTGGGCTATGGACTGATAGTTTTGTAGCTAATCATTTACCAAGAATGTGGATTTCACAAAGCACATTGTTTCACAAAGCATAATTTCATTTCGGCCTCTTTCTACAATAACCTTGTTGTCTTGCATTCAGAAATTCATCATTCCAGTAAATTTCTATTAAGCTTAATTCCATCTTAAGGTATTTTATTAAATCTAATAAAGAACATTCTATAGCCATCACTTCTAGATGACATATAATTTACTGCTGTGAATTGTCTGAAATGGCTCATTTCCCTCCTCTCTTTCAAGTCTCTGGCATGAGTTACATTCCCAGATTTCTGCTGGATTTGTGGCATATCCCTGTTGTCTCCTACATATTGTCAATCACTGACTCAGACACAAACAGGCCTCTGAAAAACAGCACTTAAAGAGTACTGCACGGGTACTACATATATTATGCATGAAGTCCTCTGATTATACTCAGCAATTTCCTAATTATTTTACTTGAGTGTTTGATATCCTTAATTAATTGCATTTCCAGACTATGGTTTGAAGCTTCTTTACACTACACATTCAATGGCACATCCCCTACCTAATAACCAGACTTGTCAGAAATGGCCTTACTTTCCAGAAGTAGACAAGAGTAATAATATTTCTCTCAATCCCATAGAGGAAAACAAAAGAACAACAACAACAAAGTGCACCGTTTTTATTTCCTGACAGTAGGGTGTTAGCTTGGAACAGATCTGAACTTAAAGCATTCTAGACAAGGCTTAACCAAGCCCTGTAATGACACCATTTTACTTTATATACAGAGAGAGCAGAGCAGACATGGCAGATCTTTTTCCAGGAAAGGAGGGGTAGGTATGCCTTTTGCACATGTACCTGATGCCCTAAGCTTCAACCTCACAGCTCCACAAGTAAGCAATCCCACAAAGTTGTGGAAAACTCTAAGTGCGGGGGGAAAATGAGGAAGGGCCGAGGATTTGCTGTGATTTTTCACACATTAACTGCAGCACCGTGAAAGGCGACAGCTGCACTGTCTGGAGCCTGCTGCAAACTGCAAGACAGACATCTGATGGCAAGAGGTGTCAGCACTGCAACCACTTGCTCCCACAGCTTTTGATCAAGTCACTGCCACACTACTTCCTCTTGGATGAAGTACCTTTTCCTTCCCATGTTTCTTACAGAATTTTATTTGTAATACTTCAGCTTTGTAATGCATGCAGTAACTGACTTGCTAAAATCCTATAAATCAATGCAAACCAACTGGCTGCAAACACTCCAGCACTTGTGAGCTCGGCTGTCCCTTCCAATGATAAATCATGTTCCAACGAGGTCCTTCAGTTCCTGTGTGGATTGTAGTGGACAATCCTACAAAGTAGGCTGCTGAATTTCCACAAAGTATGCTCAGACAGCTATTTCACTGTAGCAGTTCTCTGGTGCATCTGCTAGTTCAAAGGGGACTAAATAACTTCTAATGTGTGCAGCCAGCAACAGCTCAAGGTCTTGTAGCTGTAGAAGATGGATGAGGAACCTGCCCTACACCAAGGGACTACTCTCACAGCACAGAGAGGCACAGGGGCAAAAGGCAGAGTGGGACAAAGATTCAGCCAGCCAAAGGGATGTGCAGAATGTGGATATTGGCTGGCGCCCCTCCTGCAAGCAAGCCACCCTTCCACAGCCCAGCCCTCCATCCCGTGGTAAGGCAGCCAAACCAACATGTGTAGAAATGCCTAAGGTACTGCAGAAAATATCCAACTGCCTTGCCTTTGGTGCTACCCAGACCTAGGCAGACAATGTTGTTTCTTTTTTGTTTGGGGAGGGAGGGGGTGGTGGTGGTGGTTTGTTTTTTTAATAATCCATTGTAGGCTAAATGGGACCCCCAATTCATGCCTTTTCAAATGCAAGAATCTCCCTTCCCCACCACTCTCTACTCTTTTTTTTTTTTTTCCCCTACTTTCGAACAGCTGAATTCTTTTGTCCATTTTATATCCTTTTTTTGCAGGATATCCTATCAAGTAGCCGAAACTATTAAATTCTAATTTTTCAGTGCTGATAAGCACAAAATCTCCAATTGAGTAATTCCAAAGGCCTTTTTAAACACCAGTCCAAGGAGATGGCTTTCAAATTTTTTGCATGCCACATACTTATTGTAATGTCTGACAGAGAAAAATGTGTGTTGGCAACACTGCTTAATCCACATTGAAAAAAGAAAATTGAAGCTATACTTCTAGCAAGATGAGTTAATGATCAACAGTGACAGGTAGCTATAAACACAATAATGGAGATTCTCTCATATTCTTTCTCATCTTCTGATGCAGTTCTCCCATAACTCCATTTCAGGAAAATGAATTTGTACTAACTCTCACTTTGGGCAAGTTACCACAAAAACTACATGAGCCAGAAAAAAAGCCAAAGAAATTTCCTGTAAAGAGAAATATCAACAGCTGCACAGCTAGACAAAAAGAACCTACCCATCTTTAAAGAAAAAGGAGGAGGAAAAGGCAGGAGGGTTGTATAGTCCACAGAGTAAAAAAAAAAAAAAGAAACTTCTGATGAAAGCTTCTCTGTTGCAAATGAGTAATCATAGAATAGCAGGCCTCAAAGACAGGAAGATGAGTGAGAAGAGATAAGAGAAAGTTTATGTACGGACTGGAAATAATTTTTTAGTCAAATGCCCACAGGTTTATCCATTAAGAAGAGTCAAAGATTCTGCTTTTTCCTGACCCTATTTCTCACTCAGTAGAGCTATGTTCCCAAAAGCATTCACAAGAAAAGCAGAACCACAATTTCCACCTTAGAATTTCACATTTCTTGACTTCTTAATTAAACCTTTTCTGTGTAAGAGGCCAAATTTCAAGCTGTTCTGTGCAAAGGCAAGCACAGAATAACTTAGTTATATCCTAACTGATAGCAGACTGAGTGACTTCAAGTTCTGCAACTGTTGAGTCAGGCATGCTCACAGCAGGGCTTGTGAGTTCTCTCTCTGTCCCAGTCCAGGAGGACCCAAAGAGGAACACAGCAGTCGGAGCAGTGTAGCAGTTTCTTGTCCAGAACCAGAAGCCTGGCATATTCCTGATGTAATACAAACTACGGGTTCACTTGAACTAGTTTGTTGCTTGAAAGATTTTGTTCTTCTGCTGGGATGTTTCAATGGAAATTCTAGCTTTTGCCAAGAAATGTAGCAGAGTACTTCACCATCCCATTTCAGCTGCCCAACTGAGAACCTGATCTTTCTGGGCTCACCATATAGCTGATGGAGACAGATTAGTTTTTGCAAACAGGAATTGCAGAGCATGTGCATTTAGCTCCTGCTCTCACTTGCTCACTGTAGAATGATCCTTTCCCTGACTGCACAGCCTGTGTGTCTAAAAGAAGAAAATGAGACTTAAAATTCAAAGGGACTTCCCTCAGTAGTTCATGCCTCAAAGCTTGCAGTGGGTGATGCTCCATTTAAGTCTAGTTGGTGTGTTAGCTGGGCATAGTGGCACTGACCTGTACTTGGACACAATGTCACCACTACATAGTGCAAAAACCCAGTGGTTACAGCCCGCTAAAAATTTTGTACACAGCTCCTCTGCTTGTGAATGTGTTAACAGGAGACTTGCCTGTCCCGTATTCTTGAACTATAATGGCAAGTTTCAATGCATTATACTAATGATAATGATTCCATTTAGCATTAGTAAGGATGTTAGTTCTACTTCAGTGAAGGTCTCGTTAATTCAAGGTAATTTATATAGGACTTAAAATGTTTTTAAGGAGTTTCCTGCAATGTGAGTGATTTCTAAGTTTCCTGGAGTTATTATATGACCATTGTAACTTTGGGCAAACTTTGGCATGTACAAAGACCACATTCATTCAAAAAACAACATTTAAAAGTATGAATTTTAAAGTCAGGACTATTTAACACTTAACACACAGCTAGCTGCAGATTCAGGACCACTGCACAAATATCATCTGTATCTTTGAGGGGAAATCCAGAGCTGCTACTATGAGCACTCTTAGGCATAACTTAAAATACAAAAAAGCATGTCAGAAAGCAAACTTGCATTTACAGTTAACATTATTTCTCTATTAAGGACTGTATCTATTAATTTATAGAAGGAAAATAAACATAAGTGGGTAACAAATCTGCATGTCTTAAGCGAGCTACAAAACATTAAATCCAAATGTACTAATTAAAGGAAAACTTTATTAGCCAACATTTTATGGTCAGAATATAAGGGTAATAGCATAACAATCAAGACAAGTAATGTACCTTGTATGTGTAAATGATACATGTATGTTTGAGACTTGGTAGAACTGACAAAGCAGCACCATCAATTCAAAACAAATTAAATTTCCATACTCAGTTTAGAACAGATAAAGCCCAATTCTGTATGTCTTAGGACCTAAAAATTATTATTTAAATTAACACATGTATGGGTAGATTGAAGCAACGTGAGTTTCTGAAGTATTTACTTTTGCATAAAAAGGACTACAATGCCTAATGCCACTTTTAAATCACAGATATAAGAAAATTACAACATTTCTGCTCTGTGGTATTGCACCCAGAATACGTTGAGGCTGTCCTTTATGCCCCAGAACTCCAGAAGAAAGTTGACGAAGGTTTACCAGACAACCCTGATAAGTCAAAACCTTCATTCATATAGACAAAGGCTATACCCAATTAAAAAGTCTACCCATCAATACTTCCTCTGCTTTTTCTGGTTGCTGGGCATCCAGAAAAACACAGAATAAATTTTGCCCATTCAATCACAGTTGTATCCTACAGGTGCAATAAGCAACTTTGGCTTCTTCTGGTGGTAATTTTTCTTAGAGATTTGTTCTACTTTTCAGCCTTTGAAATCTGATAACCCCACTATAGAGGTGCCATACTGCTACAATATTTTACTAGCAAAGAAAGTTTGGCTTTTGTCCTTGACAAAGACACTTCCTTTATTCACAGTTCCTAATCTACTTTTAAGGAGATGTCACCACACAGAAAAATTTTTCTACAGTTAAACAGCCCAGAGCTGCACTACTTTTGCTTTGCAGTCTCCACTTCAATTTGTATCATGAGTTTCCATGGCGATTTGCAAAGGGAGAACTATCCCTGTTTATGTCAAATCTGGAGATCACAAATATTTTTTTTCCAATATTTTAGCAAACAAATCCAGAAGGAACACCCTACTCTTAAGTTCCATATATTGCTTCACAGTTTCAGCCTCTTTTCTAATCTTGGAAAAAGTTAACATCTTTGAGCCGCAGTTTCCAGTAAATTAGTTACAACATTACTTCCCTTCTGCCACACTTTTCCTGTCTTGTATGCTTAAAAGGTGTGATCTTCAGGACAAAAAGTCTCTTACTAAAATCTTGTATGTCACTTGAAGAAGAAAAAGCTAAAAAAGAAGAAACATTCTTAGTTTAAAAGTTCTGTAAAGGAAGTACATGCTATTGTTCACATAATTTAATGTCAGGTTAATAGATTTCTACAAGCCTGGTAAAAACTCCCCCTCCCAAGTTTCAAGCTCTGTAAAATATTCATCCATTTGTTTCACCATTTGCAACTAGTGCTTACAAATACCAGTGATTAGACGTCAGCATCTGAGCTGAGGTGTATCAAGTTCAGAGCAGAACTAGCTTAATTATGGTGATATGTCTGCACGTTTAATCAGATACTGCTAAATAAATGATTAAAACAATTAACTGTATTTTGTTAGACACTGAATACATACACAGTATGACTAAGTTGCTTGCAAACATTGCAGGTGATTTGGTTTCTTGTTATAATACTGTGAGGAAAGCTGTATACACTGACAATAAACTGATCCAAGATTTTTGGCTAACAACACATGGAAACAGCAGAGACTGAGGCAAAGGAAAATGAAGCATCTAAAGAAAAAATATGTGGCAATCATTCTGTTTTCCTAAGTCTTTCTTCTGCCTCAAATTCTTTCTACAGCTTTGTCAACATCTTATATTTTACACCCATATAAAAGAGAACTGCTTTCTTTAATTTTGAAATACTATTTCTGTAGGACTGAGTATCGGCACAATTTTATAATTTGATTTCATTTTGTAATTTCATTGAAGTAGAATTCAGTAAATTGAGCCTGAAGAGCAGTGCAAGATGAAAAGCTGCAGAAAGCTAATATTATATTTAACCCCCAACATTGCAATCCGAAGACAAATTGGTGGAAAAAAGTAATTTTATTTCTAGTGCCAAGCTTTATTCCCATGCTAAGTCTTGATGGCTAATATTCTTAATGATATTTTAAATTTAAAATAATGTAGTTGAGTGTTGAAAGGACAGTTAAAAAGTAGGGTTGGCAATTTTATAGTATTCTAATTCAACTTATCAGCCTTTCATGGTATGTATGCACAAGTCTGAAATTCAGCAGTCAAAAATTCCAAAACCATGTATTTCTCTCTCTCTTTAAAACTAAAGTTATTTAGAAATAAGGATTCAATTCTTTATTTCCTGTTAGTCTCCTTGACTGTATCTTGCTTCCCTTTCAACCTCATTGCCATGTTTCCTTAATGTTATGTTCTCAAGTATGTAGGGCTGACAGCAAAAATCCTGCAAGAGAAACATCAGAGAGCTTTGGAAGACACAAAGTGATGGGGATTCTTTAAGCACTGTTTTTTACAGAAGTTCACTAATAGACATCATTTCAGGGCTCTGCAGCTTTTGAAAAAGAAAAAGATATGAGAATGGTAAAATAGTTCAGTGTGTATTTTAAAATGTAGCAAAGTACATATATTTTGCCATTTAAATCTCCATTTTCCCAATGACAAACTGTGCACATCTCAAGTAATAATGCCTAGATGGCTCTACAGGTATAGCATAGAAGTCAAGCTTTTTGCTAGTGTAAACTGGCAGTTTCACTGATATGCTTTGCTGATATGCTTTGCTGATATGCTGATATGCTATTTCATCTACAGGATAGCACACCAACTTTGGTTGTTTAAGAATCAGTTTTATAGAAGTAATATTTGCCATTTTGATTTTGAAATTTGATTTCCAGAAATTTGCAGTGTTTATACAAAATACATTGCTTTGCAATCATTCATGCCATTAAGAGCTTGCTAGTGAAAGAAAATCTCCAAGGGGTGTGAACACTGCCAAGGCAAATATGCTTACTAAGTCAAATAAATATTTGCAGATTTATTTTCAGCACTCACCAAGCTTTAGTGTCAACATATTTGCTATCATTCCAATTAGCAGTAAGCGAGGTTTCAAGAGTGTTATGTAGGGAA